>NC_022021.1:44127347-44161021 GCF_000317375.1 Microtus ochrogaster
AGTGCTGGGATTAAAGGCGTGCGCCACCATATTTTTAAACAGTGTGTGTTTTGGTAGTTCCTCTCCCCACTTACCCCTGGTCCTGCCCCCACACGCATCTCCTTTCTGTAACTTCCCTATCATCTCTTGTCCAGTTTGATGTCTCATGTGTCTGCTTTTTTCGTACTTCAGTTATTTCCTTAGAATCTTTTTGTTAATACCTTAGGAAGGTTTTTTAGCTTTTATCCATGTTTATGGCTATTAATAAACATACACATATATATTACAAAGGAGAATCTATGTAGAACAGCAAAAAGAAATGGTTTCTGTTTTGTTTTATATTTTTGTTTGATCTTTCTAAGTTTGGGCCGCCTCAATTAATATTACATTTTCTAGATTCATTCTTATTTTGCAAATTTCCAAAATTCATTTTTTATTTGCTGAATAAAATTCCATCATATGTATTTATATATAAATACACTTCACTTGTTGGTGAATATCTAGGATAGTTCCATTTATTTACTATTGGAAATTGGGCACAGTTATGCGTGTATCTCTGTGTTCAGATAACGAAGTTCTGTGGTTATATGCCCAGGAATAGTATAGCTATATAGTATGTTTCTAGAGACTGTCTATATTACATGGGACTTCTAAAGTTGTCTATATTACATGGGACTTTTAGAGAATTTCTATATTATGTGGGGCTTCTAGAGACTGATTGTATTACCTGGAATTTATAGAGACTGTCTATATTCTATGAGACTTCTAAATGCTATCTATATTAGACAGAGCTTCTAAAGGCTGTATATACTACCCAAGGGCTTTTAGAGTCTGTCTATATTATTACATGGGGTTTCTAGATGTCGTCTACATTTCCTGGAGGCTCTAGAGGCTGTCTATATTACATGGGGCTCCTAAAGGCTATTTATATTACCGAAAGGCTTTTTAGAGGCTGTCATTATTACCTGGCTCATGGTACTTTCTCAGTCTTCAAGTCTAGCAGCCCAGAGAACCACCTCTCTTGAATGAATGTCTTCCTCTCCACTACAAAGGTACTCCAATTCTATTGGTTTCATCCAGGGAATCTGGATTAATCTTATGTCTCTTGACACTTGACAATATCTTCAAGTTTTATTTGTCATGAAGAGAAATATATTAATGAATCCAGAAACCGGGATTGGAATGTTTTCCTTAGTTTTATCTTAAAAGAGAGCTTATTAATATTGGGTCACTTTAAATAATAGATATATTGACATCTTAAAGTTCTAGATGAGAACCCTGTATTTGCTTTTAACTTAAAACATTTCTTTCTCTTAATAATTGTATTTAATGTATATATTTTTATTTAAGGAACACAATGTCTTATGCTCTGTCACTATTGACACATGGTAAACTGTTAAATTAATTCTTTGCCTCTTGAAAAAGCTCAACTCTCCTGGCAATACCAGAGCCCAGGTGGCTATTGAAGGGCTGTGTGACATTTAGTACAGAACCATGTTAAACCCAAGATTGCCATCCATTTCCAAGTAAGTCAGTGAGCATAACCAGATGATAATACTACAATTTCTTCGTTCTGTTTTGTTTGTATTCTTTTGTTATTACTGAGTATCAAACCCAGGGCCTTCATTGTATCCTCTGTCACTAATTGCTATTTCACAAGTCTTGTTTCCACTTTCTATTCTTGAGACAGGGTCTTACTAAACTCTCCAGATGGGTCTTGAGTTTACTCTGTAGCCCAGGCACAGACTAGGCTAGTGTTTTCCAATATCCTATCTCCTCATCTCAACTTATCATAGTTTATTTAATGAGATCTGGACTTTGAATATATGCAAAAATATGTGCTGAAGACCACAGGATTCCTAATTTCCAGCAGGCGTATCATATTTTTTTTTGCTACGAAGCATGAACTGATTATTATATGTGATCTTAGAGAAGATTTATGAGTATAATGATCTAAATAATATGATGATGCATGCCTGCTGTTATTTTCTAATAGGTAAAGAAATTTCAGTTTATAGAGTCATATGGTGATAACAGGGAATTTATCTGATGGCATTATAAATTATAACCAGAATTCTTAAGAAAATACCAACACTTATAATCCTAGATTTATATATTGTCCTCTCCAGTGTGGCAGAGTTCACTACCAGATTTGTATAATTTCTGACAGCAGAAATCTATTCATTGCTTGTACGAGCCCAGAGATGAAAAACACTCCCAAATGGCTCTTTTCTGCTTTGATCTAGCAGTACCAGCATCCCAGAAATCGTTCCTTGCTGTTGTAGGTTAACTAGGTTATTTCAACATTCATACTTTAAAATCTTGATGTCATGCTACCAGTGATCTCATCCTTCACAACCTCCAAATGCATGGAAAAAAACATCTTTAGTTTTGCCCACTCAGACTGTGGACTTTTGTTATAGCTAGAAGCCTGCTGAAATACATAATCCATCTTCAGTAATGACAAAGAGCATGAAGACCAGAGTCTCTCTGGTTTGCTCTAAGGTCATTACTTGCCTAGCAAATCATGCCTTGTTTGAATGACTATAGAGGGAAAATAGATGCAGAAAAAAATGGTTGTTACCACATTTGCTCAAACTGTAGCATCCTAAGTTTGTACTATGGTCACAACATTGAAATCTTTCAAGTGACATGAAAATGGGATATTTGTTTGAAAGGTCACTTGTAAGACTGAATACAATATTTATAGGGACAATCACACCTCTATTAGTTTCCTATAACTATAACAAATACCCACGAACTGGGTGTTTTAACAGAAGAATAATTAAATTTTCCACACTCCCATAGTCTTCCATCAAGGCAATCAATGGTCAAATCTCCTCAGGGATTCCACGCAAGAATCTTTTTTTAGATTTGATGATTCAAGGTGTTATTTCCTCTTGTGGAACACAACTCAAGAATCTGTCTCTTCTTCCTAGGGCCTCTTATATATGTGTTTTCTTCCACTGTAAGTAATAAGAATACTTAGCTGGAGAGATGGTAAAGCGTTTGTTATCCAGCGTAAGCACCGAGTTCCATAGCCAGAATCCATATAGTGGTTTGTGTTGTGATCTCAGCCCTGGGGAGTGTGAAAGTTGAAAGGCTAGTCTACTAGTCTAGCCAACTGCTATACTCCAGACGAGTGAGAGGTGCCACTTTAGAAGTAACGTGGATGACACCTGAGGAATGACGCTTGAAGTTGCCCCATGCCTCCTTTCACACAGACACACCTGTGCATGCACAGCTAACCATCCATGTGTACCATATAAAGAATAATATACACATTAATAAATGTTGTCTGATACTGTAGCTAGGACTCACTGAGACGAGCTATAGTGACCTTATCTAGAGAGCCTTAACTTATATAAACATGTAGAGATCCTTGTCTTAGCTTATTGTGGTCTCTGTAATAAAATTTCTGCTTTTATTTTATATAAGAAAACCCGCAAAGTTTAGATAAATATAAGGAAAGTTTGAAAGTCTGGTGAGAGCTGTTCCTTTGGATGTCATCTTTCTGCTCACATGACAGAAACCCCAAGAACACTGATAAAGGCCTCAGGAAGGAATATCTAGGACTTTTGAGTCTCTGTTTCTTAATACATCATATTAGGGCCCAGCTTATGGATTTTGACGGGACAACAGTGAGCAGACCATTTTCACCTTTCCCACTAATAGTCACATTTACAATCTTTAGATAGAAGATGTATATAGCTGTGTGTATGTATGTGTGTGCATATGTATGCATGCATGTACGTATGTCTCCATCCACATGCATTGCAGCTTGAATGCGGCACTTCTCATCAAACACTATGATCACAGAACTAAGAACATGTTGAATGTGTGGGCTGAGCCACCTTGCCAAATCTGGTGAGTTTCTGCTCACCCAACGGCATTGATAGAGACCATTTCTGGGCTTCCTGGAGCAGAATGTCACCACCTGTCTCCTCTTATGTATATAAAAGCCCAGAAAAGGCTAAACTAAGGAAAAGAAGTTGGGATTCATATTATTTCAATAAAAGTTGAGTTGTTGTTTGCAGACACTCAGAACATAGATCCAATTGACAATTTATTGTCAGTTTAGGTCTGTCTGTTTGCAGGCATTGAAGGGTGAGAGTAAACAGAAAGTGCTATAGAGATGTGTGAAACTGTCAGAGACAAAAAACAAAAATAAGAAAATGCAAAACGTAGTGCAGCTCAAACCAAACTGATGGAATGAATGGCCTAGGGTAGTTTTTCTTTTTGCCAAGAATCTAAAGATCTGAGAAAGTAATTTATAAAATGTTTACTCCATTCTAAATGCGTAAGGTCAGGTTATATTTTTACTAACAACAAACAATTACTAAAGGAATTGGATTCATTACTCTCAATTATGAAATCGACTTCACGATTTTGGAAAGTAAAAGAGACCTTTCTAATTGCCATTTCAGTTTCAACTCTCCAGGAAGGCTTACAAGTCAGGAAAACAATAAATATTTTGGATATCACAGTATATTCAAACAGCAGATCACCAGCAACAAAAATGTACAGCTTCGATGAAATCTACAAAACATTTGCAGTTCTTTACCAGCCTCATAGTCTCTCCAAACTGTGCTCACGACAATTCTTCCCAACCTCACTGTTCATATCTTGATTTGCTCACATATGAAACAGTGAAGGTAGTGGCAAGATACATGTAACACACACGATTACACCATAACCCATAAAAGTCTCGGGAGATGAACTAGTCACAGTGTCCTTGCTTGAGTGTGCGCGCCCACAGCTTTCCTGAAGGCAGGTGGCCTTCAGAGCTCTGGATCTGAAGACAGTCTGTGCCACTGATACGGAACTGCTGATCTGTGATGCCGTCTCTGCAGCCCCTCGTCCTTGTGGTTATGTGTGCTCTCCAACTTCCATTCCCCCCCACTCCTTCATTTGATCTGAAGACTCAGAAACACCAGGAAACTGTGTTTCCCTGCATGTAGGATGTGTGAAGCTTTGGTAGAGACCTCCAGCAATGATTCGCAGGCACTCTTGGGCTACTACCCCAGCTCACAAGCCTTACACAAAGAGCTGTGACTCACCGAGATTCCCCACAGAGATTAAGTTCAAGTGGCCCACCAAGAACAGTGCTCTTCAATTCCACCCATAGTTCTTTCTCCTTCCTCAACTAATTTACCTTCGCCAAAGGAGATTTTTTTTTTCCATCTCCATGCAATTATTACGTTCTCAAAAACATGTATCAGGCCGAATACAAAAAGCCAAAACAAATCATTTTAAGAAGTTACCCCATGATTTATGTGAAACTTTGTGCATTTTCTTTTCTTTCTTTCTTTTGACATGAATTTTTTTTTGATAGAGTATATTCTGATTCCAGTTTCTCCTTCCACAGCTCTTCCCAGATTTTCCTAAGTTCTCTCACATCAAAACTGTAACTCTCTGTATCTCTGTCTCTCTCTCTCATTAGAAAACAAACATATAAAATAACAGAAAAAAACGACACTAGAATAAGATTAAATGAAAACAAAGAAAGCAAGCAAATGAACAAAAAATCCAAATAAAAAACCACAGGAAGCCCATGGAGATACTGAGATACACACATTCACATACACACAAAAATATAATCTCAGAATCAGAAACCTTAATATATATACAAAATATCTTTAAGGTTAAAAACGAAAAAGAGCTATGAAACAAACTTCATCAGAAATACCTCGAGTTCAATTTTTGTTGGCCATCTACTGCTGCATGTGGGTCTAGCCCTGAATTGTATCTTGTATACCAACCACTGTGGCCTCTCTCTCTCTCACACACAAAGTGGATAAACTTTTTCCTTTGTGAGCTGTTTTCAACTGTAGATAGATTTTGGTTTAAGAATGTGTGCTTGTGTCTGCTTCCCCTCTCAGCACTAGAACCCATCTGCTTAGACCTGTGAAGGTACTGAGCACACTGTCACAGTTCCTGTGAGTTCAACTGTGCACAAATCCTACGGTGTCTAGAAGACCTTGTTTCTTTGATGTCCTCCATCCCCCCTGGATCTTACAGTTTTTCTGCCTCCTCTTCTCCAGTGTTCCCTGAGCTCTGCAGGGTGGAGGTGGATTTCATGGAATCATCCCATATAGGACTGAGTGGTTCAAGGCCTTTCACTCTCTGCCCATTGTCTGTATGGTTTCCCCTGCACTGCAGAAGGAGGCTTGTCTGATGGCAGAGCATGATATTCACCTGTGAGTAGAGCAGAATGTTGGTAGGAAGTTTTGTTTTTTTTTTTTTTGATACAGGGTTTCTCCATAGCTTTGGAGCCTGTCCTTGAACTAGCTCTTGTAGACGAGGCTGATCTCAAACTCAGAGTGATCTGCCTGCCTCTGTCTCCCAAGTGCTGGGATTAAAGGCATGAGCCACCACCACCTAGATGGTAGGAGTCATTTTTTTTGATGCACTCCTTTAAAAAAACATGATGTGGGAGTGATTTCTTATTAATAAAGAAACTGCCTAGGCCCCTTGATAGGCCAACCCTTAAGTGGGTGGAGTAAACAGAACAGAGGGCTGGGAGAAAGAAGCTGAGTCAGTGAGTCGCCATGGTTCCCCCACTCCAGGCAGATGCAGGTTAAGATCATTCCTGGTAAGCCGGCTCGTGGGCTACATAGATTAATAGAAATGGGTTAGATTAATATGTAAGAGCTAGCCAATAAGAGGCTGGAACTAATGGGGCCAGGCAGTGTTTAAAAGAATACAGTTTCCATGTAATTATTTCGGGTATAAAGCTAGCCGTGTAGGCGGCCGGGTGCTGGGGACGCAGCTCCGCTGCTCTTATTTCAACAAAAACAGATCTTTGCCACAGCTACTCTAATGTTCTTGGCCACCTGGGCAGTGTAGGGCATGGGTTCCATCTCATGGAATGGGCCTTAAACCCAATCAGAAAGTGGTGAACTTTTACCACAGACTTTGTGCCACTGTTGTACCAGTGTATCATGTAGGCAGCTCACCACTGGAGACTGAAGGATTGTAGCTGGCTTAGTGTTTACTTTTCTCCACTGGTAATATGCAGAGTAGCTCCCAGTACCATTAACAATATCCAGCAGGGTGCAGGCTCTAGGTAGACATCAACTTTAATTCTCCCTGTTCACTGAGTTGTATAGGTGTTGTCATCAGCATTCAGAACTTACAATCAGTTAGAGAGAGGAACTAGTGGCCTCAGTAATCGCTTGGGTGTTGGGAGCAGTGAACCCCCAGAACCTGAATTTCTTGTCAACAACTTGTTTTCCTCTGCTCTAAGACAGCCTTCAGCTGCTCTGAGTATGAGACCCTCAGGAGTTTTTGATGGCAGGAGAGTGGTTTCTGGTGTGTTTGGCTGGGGTGTGGCTATCAGTTAAGGATCTCTATATAAGCGGCTCTGGTACACAGTAAGAGGGGCATTCCTGTTTCAAGGATGACCTGTGTCTCTGTCTGTGTGTCTGTGTGTGTTTCAGTCTCCAGCCCCTTGCCAGGTTTACAAACTGTATGGTGGCACATAGAGCACAGATGGGCGTGGTGTGCTACACTTGGGTTTAGATTTTTTTTATGGAACCTCTTTAGCTAAAGCTCAATTAGATATAACAAATTCCTGGCTCTGGGGCTTCTATTTGATGTCAAGAAATGTCTAGTTGGGGTTTTCTTTCCCCTGATATTTGGTGATTCTATTTAGATGTTTTTAGATATTTGTATGTTTTTAAAGAAGCTTACACTTTAGTAGGATTCTGAATGACCCCTCAAATTGACATTTGTTTTTAAATATTCCTCTTTTACACTCTTCTCTCTCCTTCATTGTTTGATCTTGCATTTCAACCCCATCTCCCATGATATATCCATATCTATCTGTTCTATGTCCCTGTGCTAAAAAGACATTTCCCTGATTAGTGTCTTACTGTATACCAGTCCTCAGAATGTAGTCTGTTTCCTGATGACTTGGTGGCTAAAATCCACATATAACAGAACACATACCAATTTGTCTCAGGTTACCTCGCTCAGGGTAATTTTTCCTAGTTGCATTTATTCAACTGTGAATTGTATGATTTTTGTTTTTCTCTCAAACAGCTGCAATTTCCCATATTGTGTAAATGTAGCATGTTTTCTTTATCCATTTATCTGTTGATGGACATCTATGTTGTTTGCAATATCCGGCTATTATGAACAGAGCAGTGCTGTGGAGTAATTCTCCTGTACACTATGAATATGTATTACTATCGTTGGTTAATAAAAAGCTGGCAAGTCAGTATCCAACAGGAAGTTAGGTGGGAAAGCAAACTGAGAATGTTGGGACATAGGAGGGCAGAGTCAGGAAAGAGATCCCAGCAAGCCATGTCAGAAGCAACATATGCTAGGGGACAGATAAAGCCATGAGCCACCTGGCAATACATGGATTGATAGAAATGGGTTAATTTAAATGTAAGAGTTAGCTAGTAATAAGTCTGAGCTATCAGCTGAACATTTGTAATTCATATAAACCTCTGAGTGGTAATTTGAAAGCAGTTGCCATGATAAGGGAGCTGGCAGTCAGGACAGGAAAATATCCAACTACAGAGCAGCAATGGGCATGGTTGAGAAGTGTCTCTGTATTATAATGAAGTGTCCTTTTGGTATATGCCCCAAAGTAGTATAGCTGGGTATTGAGGTAGATCTATTCTCAGATACCTTAGGTACTACCTCATTGAATTCTACAGTAACCGTATATCAGCAATGGGTGAGTGCTCACTTTACCCCATGTTCTTGCCAGCATGAACTGTCATTTGTTTGTTTACTGATATTGGACATTCTGACTGCTGTGAGAGTAAATCTCAATGTCATTTTGACTTCGCATTTGGTGATTAAGGATATAGAATACTTCTTTTATTGTTCATCAGCCAGATATATTCATCTTTTGAGAATACTCTGTTTAGACTTTGTCTTAGGTTTCTATTGCTATGAAGAGATACCATGGCCACAGAAAGTCTTATAAAGGAAAATATTCAATTGGGGTTGGTCACAGTTCAAGGGTTTCGTTCCTTATCATCATGGTAGGACATGACAGCATGCAGGAAGGCATGGTGCTGGAGAAGGAGCTTTAATCCCAGTACTTGGGAGGCAGAGGCAGGTGGATCTCTGGGAGACCAAGGCCAGCCTTATCTACAAGATCTAGTTCTAGGGCTACACGGAGAAACCCTGTCTCAAAAAAGAAAAGAAAAGAAAAGAAAAGAAAAGAAAAAAGTACATCCAAATCTGCAGATAGTAGCATACGTTCACTGAACTGATGATGGAATGTACAGATCAGGATAAAGATGTCTGAGAAGAAGCCAAAGTATGATGGATCCTATAATGGAGTAATGCTTACTCAGCATCGGAAGTCTGCACTTCCGACGTTCAGATGTTCAAGGTTGTTGAGAAAACATCCAGCCAACCCTCTTGCTTCACTGATAGAATTTAAAATTTTAATCTGATCTCAGTTTTCCAGTCAACATTTTTTAATCCTCAATACTGATATATAACACAATTATAAATGTCATGGCACAAATACTTCCATCAAACATAAACATTGCAATTTTGCAACTTCCCTGTCTCCACTAAAGTGGGATTTCCATCCTATTTTAAAGTGTACATCCTTCCCACCATTTTTTCAAGCCTGTGTGTAGATAAGAGTAACTATTGATAGTAAAATTGATACATCAGACAATAAAGAGGTGTGCATGTTTGGTGGTAAGAAATGGCCATGAACCTCTTGCTGGATATAAGAGATAGCATGCATTCATGATAGAACAGTGAATGTTCATCCCTAGAGAAAAATATCAGTGGTTTTTGTCATGCAACTCTCTGTCCAATATGTTTCTGGTTATATTGCTGATGTTCTGCCTCTGTTCCAAGAACAGCCCATTATATTTTTACTGTAGCAGAATTAGCCTTGGGGAAGGAAGGGTCAGTTTCTTTTCAAATTATGTGTTTCAGGACTAATTATGGAGAGTAATTGTTATTTGGAAGTGCAGCTGAGCTAACTCAGCTGTCCTAATATGGCTGTTTGGTCTCAGATTGTGTGCAACTATTTGGAATGTTTTTGTTTTTAATTACAAAGAGTAAAAGCAAGTATCAGGTGTTACTGTGGTTTGCCAGGGACTGAGGTAGAAAAGAGATCCCAGCTCTTCTGTGGTGTCGGTGCAAAGCAGCTAGAGGCTGTTTGCATTGCAAGTTAACAGCGTCTGTAAATCTATGATTTGATAGGTGATTTGTTTCCTCTGTTGTTATCTGCATTTTAGCCTCCCATTGGAGTTTTCAACTAAGGGGATCTATGACAACTGTTATGTGGTTTTCTTTAAAGTGACAGGAATTATAAGAGAAGATGCAATAGTTCCTGGTAATTTTTCCTCCGTAGTCTTTTATCTCTCTAAATTTCACAAGAGTTTACCATGACTTCAAGTCAAAGAACCTCTGCTATATTCTATTAGGAATGTTGTTTGGTTTGATTTTGGAATTTTGAGACAAGATTTTGCTATGTAACTGGCTGTCCTGGAATTCAAGACATCAGCAAAGCTGACCTGAAGTACACATTGATTCACATGTGTCCATCTCCTAAGTGCTATGATCAACAGTGTGTACCAACATACCGAGTCTCATTCCTGTATTCTTAAGTGAATGAATGTCTTCTGCCAGCTTTCAGATTTGCCCTCTATATCAGGTTTCTTCTTATTATTATCTTTATACCACAACAGGCCAGAGTTTCCTTGTACTAATATGCAGAGAAAGAAAACAGTGGCCATTATCCTGCATTTGGAGTGAAAAGAAGAGATGGCAATGACATCTTAATGAACAGCTTCCCATTACATGTTCCAGAGTCTCCAGGGAAATGATGTATCTGAAATGTTCTATTCCTTACTTGGCGGCAAATTCAGAATGTTACCAAACTTAACTTCAGAAACATCCCAAAGGATTAAAAAAATGGAATGCAGTTCATGTAAAGTGGGTGATAAATACAGACTGTAAAGATAAAGACAGCAAGCAGAAAATAAGAAAATAGAAGTTTGATAAAATTTTAATAAAACATCCCCAGAAAGGTATTAGTTTCTTGCAGGTGACCTTTTCCATTCATTTACTACAATTATCTAGCCTTCCTTTTCTTAAGTCAGTGTTTTCTTCATAATATATTTGGTTTTAGCTAGTGACAGAATTCTCTGTGGGTTAGAATTCTGTAGGTATTTAAAAAATAATGATAATAGTGCCCCAAATGGATGACTGTGCGATTTTTACCTCAGAACATCTCCCTATGAGGCCTACACAAATGGATGACTGTGCGATTTTTACCTCAGAACATCTCCCTGTGAGGCCTACACAAATGGATGACTGTGCAATTTTTACCTCAGAACATCTCACTGTGAGGCCTGCACACTCTTGTACTTTCCTGTAATATTTTTGTTTTGGTTTTAACTTTTTTTGACCTGAAAACATAAGCTAGAAAATTCACAACAACATTTATCATGGAAATTCTAATTATTAATAGGAAATTTTCACAAAGTAAAATGAATTACATGAAAAAAGATTGATTTTCATACATGAATTCTCACTTGAAGAACTAAGGTATGGGCAAACAGGAAAACTTTCTGTTAGTGAGAGAAATAGAGAATTTGTGTCACCACCATTTACATCAAGGAAGAATTATACTTTTGACCTGGTTATTTAAATGTTTCAGTAAAATGTATTTATGCTAAAGGAACGTTTCACATGATTTGAGAAGGGAATGACTAACCCCTTTTTGGCCATATTCATGTGTGATTCGACTTGAGTGATTGCTCAGCCCATGCAAAGTCACAGTATTAGGTTTTATGACATAAATCAAACACCATAAGTTACTCATGGCTGATTGTGGTTGTGTTATTTATTGGGACATTTTTGAGTTGTGAGAAAGGAAAGGAGAAAAAAAAGAAACGAACTTCAGTTCTCTCAATCTCTAGCTCTCATAGACTCAAAATACTCAGTCCATACAGACAATCAAAGATGAGAAATAAAAGAAGAGCACTTTGTGTTCTTCCACATCTTCAGACTGAGATAACTTAAATAACAATATCATTAACATGATTGCATGGGACTGGAGAGATGGCTCAGTGGTTAAGACAATGGCTACTCTTGCAGATGACCTGAGTCTGTTTCCAGACCTTTCAAGGCAGCTCACAATAAGTAATTTCAGTCCCTGGGGATCAGGCACCTCTCTGGTCTCTGCAGACATCAGGCATGGAGAGATACACATGTACGAAAAGCAAAGATTCTTAAAATAACTGGATAAACTGGACCCCGAAAGATCTGTACTGCATAGTGTTTCTATTAGAGAGAGGTTTAGTTTAAAACTATTTATGACTGAGTAGACACTTCATAATTATAAGTAAAATGTTATTTTAAATTTCATTTGTTAAGAATTTTCTCACTAACAACTGGGAATATAGGTCAAATTCATTTTTTAGAGTAATATTTAACATTTTTGAAGAGAAAATACAATTATTTCATTTTCCCAGTTCTTTGTTTTCGTTAACCTTTGCCAGGTAGTTTCCTTGCTATTTTCAAGAGTCATAGCCTCTTTGTCTTTAGTTGTAACCACACACATATACACACACTCACATACACACTCTCTCATACAACTATTCACACATGCATACATTGTAACTCACATACAGACTCACACACATACGACTCAAACATACAAAACAAACTCACACATTCCAATGCCAGTTAAGGGAAGGGTTGGGCTAGCAAGGCCAAGGCAAGCTGGCAAAGAAGCAGGAAGCCTTCCTTCTTCCATTGTTCTTATATATGCTTCCAGCAGGAGGTGTGACCCTGATTAAAGGTGTGCCTTCCAGACTCAAGATCTGGATTAAACAGCTGTGTCTTCCCACCGCCAGATCCAGGTCAAAACTCTGTGTCTTCCAATCTCAAGATCTAGATAAAGGCCATGTTGTTTTACTGCCTCAATGGCCCAGATCACAGGTGTGCCCTCAATGTCTGGATTGTAGTATATTCCAAATATAGTCAAGTTGAAAACTAAGAAAAACTATCACACAGACTTTCTAGGAATGTATTACATATTGGATACAATTACCTCGTTCTCATCACTCACATGTATCTGCTAATATGTATACTATGCATGAATCTTTGACTCTTATTCTTTGTAACACAAATGGGTCATCTATGTTCTTCATCTGCTTTTGTCTTTGCAAAGATGAGGACTGCACAGTTAATACACGTCGATAGAAACCCAAAATAATGAGGCTATTTTACTTTTTCACTTCAGAAACAGCATTTGTAAGCTGAGTCTCACCATGAGAACACACATTCTTTCGTGGTAAATGCCACGACTAACGTAAGATTCCCCTATCTTTGTGCAAAGCTGAGGAGTCCCTTTCCTTCAAAATATCTTTCAATTTCATTTTAACATCTATCATTCCCGCTTCAGTGGTCCCTCATTCCTTATTCTGTCATGAAGGATTGAAGAACATGTCAAAACTAAATGTAGACTCAGAACATTTTTTTTACCATATTACATAATCATGGCACATTGAAATTTCTATTTATATATCTCAATTTACTGCTTGCAGTTCTATTTTTCCATGAACTTCCAAGAGAGTCTTACAATCAGCTCCTTTAAGCACAACTCCCAAATATTCCCTTTACTTACACAATTCTGTGCTTAATTCCTGATAACTTAGGCAGAATCCGTGTTCTTTCTCATTCTTACTGTATTGTGTATGCCTTTCTCCTTGGCTGTAAATAATGAATCCTTACATCCTTTCTTCTCAGCCCAGGCTCATACTGAATTTCAGCTGTAGATTTTGTACACTTATGGACATTGGAGGCTAACTTCACCAAATATCCCAGAATTATTATTAATCAAATAGCTTAAATATTGCAATTCCTAACTTTTTGATTCTTACATATTTAGCAAGACTACTTTAAAACAACATACTTCAAAGAACACAGAAAAACATATTATTAAACTTACATAGTTCTGTTTTATAAACCAAAATAGAGAATTAATCATTTTTGAACAATTGGAAGAAACATTGGCTTTTTCATCTGTCCCCAAAGCTGACTTCAGTAGTAAAATATTACCTGATTCCTTGACTTGAAAAGTAAGTTTATTTTTCAAATGGTTTTTGGATGGAAAATGATTACATAGGAGAGGGCTTAAGGGGAGGGAGGGAATGGGAAAGGAGGGGAGCAGAGAAAAATATATAGCTCAATAAAATCAATAAAAATGATTACTTTAAGTAGCGCTCATCTGGTGTACCCCAAGCACTGCATCGGTGAGAGATGACTTGTTTATCATGGATATTTGATTGCAAGAACTATAAAATACAGAACAAAAAAATATTTTTTTCTATAAAATGAGTTGTTATGATTTCCACGGTCTTTAATTTTTTCTTACTTTCCCATCCTATTTTGAAAATACTATTTCAGATTATTTTTGTCAATTAACTGGATAAGATATGAGCTAAAAGTCATAACTCATTTATTTACATATTCAATTGATGTATTTGTATTATTAAAATATACGCGCACTCTGGATTCTAAAACAGCAAGGAACCATGTATTTAATTTCCCCCTCTTTCTATCCCTCCCTTCGTTACTCCTCCATTACTCAGCATAGGGAGTCTTCTGGTTTGCAACATGATTCCCTCTGTCCTTTAGCTATTAGATCATTAAAAATGAGAGATTATTGAACTTTTGTCATGAAGCCTTTAATTAGACACTCTGGACATACGACCTTACAGACTCTTCAGCAAAAATATTTGTTAAATAGGAACAAATTTGAACACATTGCCACATGACTTTTTGGATTTCTTCAGTTAACACCTATAAAGCTCAAATATTAACTCCTGGTTTAATTTACGCTTTATGGCTGACTTCTGAGGGTGGTATCTAAACATGGGCTACTTTTATTCTGTTCTAGTTCCCCAGAATTAGGAACATTCCTGCAACGCACCCCCTTCCAACAGTCTCTTTCAATACTTTCCTCTTCTGTCCCTCTAACCTGATCGCTCATGTTCCCATCCGCAAATGTTCACAGTCCCCTCACAAAATCTTTTCTATCATTTCCCCTTCTCAGGGAGATCTAGGGCACACCCCTTTGAGCCCTCCTTATTACTTAGTCTCTCTGGGTCTCTGGATTGTAGTTTTGTAATCCTTTATTTTTCAACTAATATCCACTTATGAGTGAGTACCTATAATGTTTGTCTTTCTGGGTCTGGGTTAGAGATTGAGGGAATGGCCAAATAATAACTGGTCTAGCCTAAAACCCAGGCCAGGAGAATAAGTCCACATTGTCTACAGCACTAGGACCCGCAGGCTGGATGACCCAGAGACCTAGAATGAAACCAAACATGGATGGAAGGGAAAGAAAAGTCAATCTAATGATGCCTAATGGTATTTTGATACATTCATAGATTGGCGCCTAGCCCAACTGTCATCAGAGAGGCTTCATCCAGCAGCTGGTAGAAATGGACCTACAGCCAAACATTTGGTGGAGCTCCGGGAATCCTGCAAAAGAGGGGAAGAAAGGATTGTAGGAGTCAGAGGGGTCAAAGACACTACACGAAAACTCACAGAATCAAGTAACCTTAGCTCACAATTGCTCACAAAGACTGAACTGAAAACCAGGGAGTCGAGTCTGCAAGGGTCAGACCTACACCATCCACATATATGGAACAGTTGTGTAGCTAGGACCAAGACAGGTCTTCTTGTCGGATTCCTAATAGTAGGAGCAGGGCTGGTCTCTGACTCTTTTACTGGCTTTTGGAACCCTACTCCTCATACTGGGTCACCTTGCCCAGCCTTAATGAATGGGTGGTACTTAGTCTTACTTAAACTTGATAAGCCATGTTTTGTTGATATCCATGGCTTATCAAGTTGATAGGTCTCCAATAGGTTTGCATGCCTGCTTATCTTCCATTACATTCGCTAATCTCAAGTGACTCACAGATTATTATTTACACTGTTTATTTATCCAAAATTCATGCTGGAATATCCATATTAGCAATAACATTACTACACTTTACAAACACATCTTTTAGGAAGGTTTTCAGGCTGAAAAATTCCATCTTCTAGTGTCCTCAGTGTTTGATGTTCTAAGTGTGTAAGTCTGATGTGTGCACAAGAAGGGGTCAGAGCAAGGTGGATGTTTGGTGACTGATCTGTCACTCTCCTTATTCCCTGGAGACAGAATCTCTCATTGAACAGGAAGCTTGCTGCTTTGGCTACTATGGCTGGCAAAGTAGCTCTTGTAGATTGTTTTTATTAGTAGAATTTGTGTGAAGTTTAGGTCTAATGTATTTAGTTTTCTTATGCCTCAAATTATAGTTGTTAAATGCACAAGAAAAGACATCCAGAACATGACAATAACTCTCTGTATAATCTAACTTTTGACTTTCTCCTTATCCATGTGTTGCTTCATATGTGACAAATATATTAATCATACCAACGAAGCCCAAGGGTTCAGAATTCAGAGTAATAATATGGTTTTTAACCCTTTTTCTTTCCTAGAAACCCAACATGTCTCTGAACATGAAGCTACATTTCAAAATGGCTCCAAAATAGCACTTTCTGCAAATCTTTGCCATTTTTATTTAATGTTAATTGTAAAGACAAAAACCCCACTATTTTGTTTAATAACTAGAGAGATGTAACTGTGGATGTTTTAAGGAGACAGGTGGCCACTGTGTGATACTTCACAGGTGGGTTGCTTCCACAATAATTATTGCTATACTGTGATTGCATTTTCCTGTGTTAAACACACAGCTTAATTGATGGCATGGGTAAATTAACTTTGGCATTACTTCTACATTAGGAAAACTTCCAGATGATTCTATGCAACTTTATAGTAATTCATTAAACATCATTTGATGTGTTTTAAAATGTGTCTTGAACAGATATAATAATCCAGCACCTTGTTAATGAACAACACATGGACAGTAGAAGGCAGAGACAAATCAAATTGTCAAGGATGATATAGCATGGAGATGCAGTGTGATGTTGAGTACAGTTTATTGTCTATCACTCCTTGGGGTAGAGTGAAGGTTAAAATTTAGGGTATTTTTGGACTTGTATGCAAAAATATATTTTTTTAATTTTTTGATTATCTTTCAATTTACTTTTTTTTGAAGAAATTTGGCATTTCCTTAGATTGTGAATATAGACAAAAACACACAGTAACATTGGAAATTTATTTCTGTGATATTGGTATCAACAAGAATATTGTCTTAAGTGTGAAACACGCTGTTATCTTATAAGGTTATTTGTATTAACAGCTATTAACAAATTACAGTTATTTTGTATGCTCTTCATTTTAGAGTCAATGACTTGTCAACTTTGCCTAGTTTTACTCTTACTTGCTATATAAAATTTCTTTGCAGACTTATGTCCTATGAAAGAAGTCAACATTATCTCAAAAAAGTCATGTATTCTTTAATAACAATGGCAGCAATATGTCTCTGGGAACAGGGAACAGGTAATTGCAAGCCTTCTAGTAAACAAATCTCAACTGCCTAGCACACTACTAATATAATCCTCTCTAAACCCATCCCAGATTAATGTGATTTAGTATAAGCAGCTGTAGTTTCCCAACGATCTTTCATTTAAAAAAGTTAAATTACTCTTTTTTTCTACATTTTTCCTTGTATTTCTTACTATATAATATGCTAGCATGCACACTATTACTTTACCACAAAAGTATATATACTAAAATTATATATATGCATAGTATTTTAATTAAAGTTATAGCTGGGCGGTGGTGGCACACGCCTGTAATCCCAGCACTCGGGAGGCAGAGGCAGGCGGATCTCTGTGAGTTCGAGGCCAGCCTGGTCTACCAAGGGGAGTTCCAGGACAGGCTCCAAAGCTACAGAGAAACCCTGTCTCGAAAAACCAAAAAAAAAAAAAAAATTAAAGTTATATATAATTGTCTCTGTAAATTTGGTGAGCCTTATCAATTAGCATATTTCTTTCTGATGGAGGTGCAGATGTAGAGAGCATGGGCTGGCGTTTCTGGGGATAAACTGGAGAGAACTGGAGATACATAAAATAATTATAATTTTCTTTGCTTTCCCTGATAGCTAATGATACACTTTTTTAAAACATATTTGTGGACAATATATATTTCTTCTTTTAAGAATAGCCATTCAAATAATTTGCCCACTTTTAAATTAGAGATTTTCCTCTTATAGTGAAAGTTTTGAAAAAATGTGAAATTCACAAAGAATCAATAAAAAAATTTAGATTCCTTATGTATCCTGGACATTCATATTCTGTCAGCTGAGCAGTCAGCTAGTTTCTCAACACATGCCGGTTGTGTCTTCTATTTGATCATTGCTTCCTTTGTCGTAAGAGATTTTCACTTGATCTCATTCATGTAAATTTGCCTTTGGGAGTTCATAGAAATCGTCACCTACGCCATCTTCTCAGAATGTTTGCTTTCCTATATTTTAGTACTTTCATCCCTTCTATTTTAGATGATCAATAATATCCTGAGTTAGGGTCTTTCTATGTTGACCTTAAAATCCCTCTCCATTACTCTCAGGTGTGTCTGGGATTGTAAGAGTTATTGTCTGTGCCTGGTTTTGAGCTAATTTTTGTGTCAGATGCAAGAGAGGTCAAAATCAGTTTTCTTCAGGGGAATATCTACTTTTTCAAAGAGCAGAAAAAATGGATAGGAGAACTAGGCACTCAGTCCTAGCCTTAGTTCAGGAACTATTGGCAATTGTATGCTGCTGGGAGAAGAGTCCCTTTCTGGAAAAGTGCAACACCTATGGGGTTTTGTAAAGTTTTGCTTTTTTGTTTGCTATTTCTTCACAGCCACAGATCTATAGCCAGAAATTAATAAATATTAATAAGTAAATATTTCTACTTCAATACAAACACTAGGAAAAAGGAAATGTTCATAACATAATTAATCAGCCTTTAGCTCTTCCTTGCTATCTATTCTTTGCAGCAATGCGGATGACTGTACTATCATGCCGTAGGTCCCAGATTAAGGTCCCACACCATATTGACATGTAAGCTAGCGAGTCTAATGTCACAGCAAGACAGTCTTGCAACTCTCAGATCCATGCATTCATCGGTATAATATGAGAGCCTTGGGAAATTCTTACATCCCAGAAGTACTATTAGATATTTCTTACGTTCTCCTTATTCCTCCAGAGACATGCCCTGCAGATCCCCATATTTCAACCAGAGACACTTTTGTCAAAAAAAGACTCACCCAGATATCATCACTGCTGTTCCCTGGGAGAAAATCCTGGGTAAAGCTTTCCAAATGACGAGATGTCTTTTCCCTTGAGCAAGTAGCAATACCCTTTCCTTTCAGCTCCATCCGCTATAGAACGGAATATTTGATGCAGAGTTTCTTCATCTGTGCACATTCCTATTCAAGCCTGAGGCTACAGCATTTTGACTGCTACAATCCAGCTGCTTGTCAGTTTGAGCTCCCTAATAACTCTATTACAATATTTATAATCCTGTCTATTAGACTGTGAATTCTGCTTTCCCCACTGACACTAGAAAGTTACACTCTATCCCTAGTTCATGCTTATGCCTTTATTCTATTCTAAGACAGGGCAGACCTGTTGACAGGGATGATCTCTACTGACATCCTTTGCCAACTTTATGCCCACTGTAGCTAAAAATGTGCCCCATCTGTATTGTCTTGGATTAAAGTCACAATTGCTATTGATTTCAAGGGCTGTTAGATGAACAACTGAGTCTTACTTATTGTATAAGCCTAGATAGGTGGGTGTTGGTCTATTTAAAATGTAATTTATTTATTTATTTTAAACTGTATATGCTGAATTTATTCTTGTTAAGAATGAAGGAGGATTTGTGCTGCAATATTTACCGTGTATTTTATTCTGACTCTCTCATCTAATGAAGATATCAGATAATGTTGTGACCTCAGCAGAGTGATGACAAAGAAAATGTGTTTAAGGAGTCTTGGCATAAAAGGTGGATTCCTGAATTTGTTTCTTGCTAAGATACTCATTGTAAGAATTCTTATATTCCACATTGACCTGTCTTACAACAGAAAGAAAATGGTTATTGTGAAGAGGATATATAACGTTATAGGACCCCAAAGATGGGTACCAGCAGACATAAGTTTCCAAGAACCCCAAAAGGTGATAACCTGTTTACCATCATCATAAGAATCATTTTCCAGGAGAGTGATGGCAAATTGTACATCTGGGAAGGGCATTACAAAAGTTTTTATTTTGACATCAAAACAGTAAATCTAGAGGCTGATAGGGCATCATGGATTTGATAGACCATATATGTCTAGACGTAAGGGTACACACAGAGCATTCATAATAAAACAAAAACAGTAGTCTATAATGTCAGTCAATACTGCATTGCTATAACATTTAATTCAGGTGTCTGGGTAGCATCTTTGTTAAGTGTGTGTGTGTATGAATGTGTGTGTATGTGCATGCGCATGTTCATGCTTATGAATAAAATGGAAATTATATGTAACATAAAGTGTGTGAGTTCCAGAGCAAAACTAGAGCCGACATTTTGTCACACAGAGTTGTTGGTCCCTTGTAATTAATCCAGAAAGGTAAATGTGAACACCATGCTATATTTTGTGGGTATTATATTTGGGCTGAAATTTGTTACTAAGAAAAAACAAACAAAGCTGATGGGAATTATTAATGGGGAAGCTATTGAAATAATGTCCTTGTGAGTAAGAATGATGATGGAGGTGAAAACATACATGAGGGTAGCAATCAAATTACTCACATTTACATGCCTCTGTTCTTTTGTCTGTGCAAGACTGCTTGTGGAAGTAAGTCTAAGTAAGTCTAGAAGGGCATTGATTGGATATGTAATGAAACATTCTCACTGATAAGAGAAACTTAATTAGAAGTATTTTTCTCTTTTAGGAAGTGACAAAATAATGATGCATTTTATAATATATTGTGTCTTACATTTTTCTGTACATTATTTTTAGATTACCTATGCATTAGATTCAGAGCAGAAATTATATATATGTATATATATATACATATATATATATATAATCTTTAGCAAGCATTACTATGAAAAGGACAAATAATTGGAAAGAAATTGGAAAACCTGATAGTGTAGAAAACAATCAGAAACAATATAATTAGAATTGAATTTTACTTTGTACAAATGGCTTTTATTCTTGGCAATGTTTATTCAGTGTAAAAATACAATTTACTGTCAAGACTTTATACTTTCCAGTTATTGTGGACAAGTAGTAAATTTAAAATATATATATATGTTGAATGACTACAGTGGATGGGTGCATACCCAGACACATTTTGAAAATACTAATTGGCCTGTGCAGATTTAAACTAGATAGAACCCCAGCACTGAGAAGAAGAAGAAGAAATAAAATAGCATTTTCAATTGAAACATGCTGGCAAAGGGGAAGCCATCTTCCTCCACTGGTGAGTCACTGGATGTACCAACCACATTCTAGGTCAGGCCTATGCCCAGCAATGATTGGTCAGCACAAAGCAGACTCCATGATTTTTGTTTTTTATTTTGTTTTGTTTTATTGCATTATTTTTGTCTTGTTGGTTTTATTTTAATTTTGGTTCTTTTGATTTGACTTTTGGAAGGTTTTTTGGTTGTTGTTTTTTTTTTAGTTTTTATTTTTTTTTAGAGAAAAAGAGAGGAAGAATATGAAATTGCTAGGTAGAGAGGTAGAAAGGACCTGGAGGGAGTTGAGAGAGGAGAAAGACCATAACCAAGGGCTATTGCATGAAAATGTAAATAAATATTATTCAAAGAGCATATTAAGTTTGAAGTGGAAGTTGGTGTTTGTGTTTCCATGAAAACTTGTGTGGGAGGAAGTAGAGAATGGATTTGTCCAAAATATGGCGTATATGTGTAACATTCTCAACTATTGAATAAAATATATTAAAATGTTGCAAGCTCATGTTTAGCACTATATATTGCCAAAGTATCCTATGAATAAATAAATGGATAAATTTCTAATATAGAATTTTGTTTTGCTCCATAAATATGAGTGGCAGCATGAGCATGTCAGGGACAGCCTTATTGTAACCAGGATAGAAGTGTGTTTTAAAGGCCATTGCTTGTATCTGGAAAATACTTACATAAAAAGAAACTTTTTGTGATTCTGAAAGTAGTTATAACTATGATCTCCAAAAGGCTTCAGAAGCTCACTTCCCAAATGTGACAAATAAATTAGAAATTTTTATTTCAGCTCTTTTCTCACCAGGTACTTAATTTAGAATCTAGAAAAAAAATCACATTTGAAACTGAACACCAGAGTATGAAAACTTATTAGAGTTGCAGTGGGAGACTTAGTGAGACATTTCATCTGACAGTCTGAAGGGAAATAAATGCCATTGCAAGCCAAGGATGGGATTAATGACACTCAGGCACACTCAGTGCTGAGAGCCAACATCTATGCTAATTATAGCACTGTCATCGCTTCTGAGACAACCAAATGTCTGCATGAGTAAGCAGATGAAGAAGGCACAGCTCAGATTTCACACTCAGAGAAGAATTCATCTTCACAGCTCCAATACACTCACATTAAAATTATTTCCCCCTAATTTCTCAATAACTGAACTATTTCTAAAGTTCCTTTCCTGCTCAAATACAATAACGTAATATATCATGAAAATCCCATGAAAGAATATATTTAGACTTGTACCAGAAAAAGAGATAAATGTGTATTATTTTGTTCTGTGGGCTTCTAAATACAATACAGAAATTAATTATGCCTATATAGCTTTTATATGTACGCATTTTCTCCTCCCGGGGTTTCAAACTAAATAGATCAGTTTAAACTAAGCCAAATCAAAGGAGCATGAGTTACAGTGTTGTTCCCAGAGAAAGAGTTGATAAAGCAAAAGTTAGGTATGTTTCTGAAAATGTCTTATAGAACAGCAGAGCGTATAGTCTCCTTCTTGAAAAGGCAGACTCAAAGAACACTGAAACAGAGCTGCAGTTGTGGGTGAGGACAGTAGCACATGGAGACATCAACAGTTACCTACGCTCTGCATTTATTTATTTCTCTACCACTAGTGGGAGATTTTCTGAACATAAACGCTCATGATGTCAAGGTTTTGACAAAGGAGTGAGGAACTGGATGATAGAAGTTTAATAAAACATGTAGCCTCAAGAAATTATGTTCCAGGACAATACAACTGCCAAAAGTTAATTAGAACACAACATTATTAAGTTGAATTTATTCATCACTTCATTTATTCATCCATACAATAATTTATTCAGCTACTAATTATGAATGCCATTGTGTTTCAGGAGTTGCAATAGGTTGGGGAACACAAAGATAAAAAAGTCACATTTCCTTAATTAAAGAGAAAGGCCCTAGAGATAAATAATTCAAATGAATTTAATTAAGAAGGTGAACAGAATTGATTTCAGTTATTATTTACAAATATTCACTCATCTTTCCAATAAAAAGGCTATTCATCCTTAGCTACTGCTGTAACATACACACTGCTTTGAGTTAATGTTGACTTGTCCATGAGGTTGCTTGTTTAATGGTGTGTGGCAGGTTCTGATGAAAACTGAATGAATCCAGACACAATTTAAAACCTTGTTTTGTGTATCTACCATAATACTTAGTTCTTCCTGTTTAATATGGATAAGTAACTTCAAATGGGATACAGCCCTTCAGCCATCTCATAATGATTCTATAATGGAGCAAGACTTGTGGAATATCACAGTAAGTAAAATTTCAGCCTATAGCCTCAAAGAGTGCAAGAAATGACATCATGCACAACTGAAAGACGTTTGTGTTGCCAGAGTAAGATTGTGCTAGGGAATGGCACTTCTGAAATTGTGAAACTTGCATATTTAAAAGGTTGTGAATAAGTTAAAAGTCTTGCAGTGAAGGAAAGAAGGAGAGAAGACCATTCTGGAGCTATTGAGAGCTGAGTCTAGAAAGGTGAACAAGGTCATGTCTTACTTATCTGCTAAAAAAGCTGTCATGCCTCAGGGCATCCAGGACAGTGACAGGAAGTTCTTTAAAATGTTTGATAGTTTTGAAAATAGTGTAATTTTCAGTACTTAAAATGCTTTGAGGACACAGTCAGAAGCACATATATACACAGAAAAGAAAAAGAAATGGAGGATGGTGGGAGAGAGAGATGTGAGTGTGTGTGTGTGTGTGTGTGTGTGTGTGTGTGTGTGTGTGTGTGTGTGTAAGAGAGACAGAGAGAGATTATTCTGTGTTTAAACATGATACTTCATAGGGTTATTTACTTGAAGACATTTTAAAATGTAAACACAATTTGTGCAACATTGTATTGTTGGAACTAAAGATCAATACTGGTCCTGGGAGAAACTGGTAACAGTAGAAATAGCCAGTGATAGAGAATTAGAGAGAATGCTCAGGAAATTGGAAGTAATTCAAAGTAAGGTTCTGATGAACCACAGTACGAAACAAGGCTAAAGGCATGCAGACTGCTGGTCTACCAAAAAGCTTACATGGGCCATATCAAAACCTTTTGAGTTTTATTCATAGGAAATTTAGGTGGCATAGAAATGATTTATGCAAGGTAGTAACTTGGCTTCACTTATTTTCTGGGATGAGATTTCCTTTGAAAAGATGTGGTAGTGAACAAAGGGGGATTTAACTGATTTTTAAGAAAGGCTAGCTAAAGTACTAGCACAGTGGCTCCATTGCTCTACTCTAAGCAACCACACAAATGCAGAGGCAATCAAGTTTGAAACAAAGGCTGCACTTGAGGAATGCTTAGAAAGTTGCCTTGACACTTGACCAAGAAAAGACACAATTAAAATTGAAACATCAAATGAACCACACAAATCTGCATGAAATTTATCAGGATAGAGATTCATGTATTCCTGGTTGTTGTCCAAGATTATGGTGTCAAGAGGTCTGATTTGAAGTCTTTTTGTTTCCACGATCATGCCTCTTTGATGAGTCCTCATGTGTATTTTGAAGGGTAAGACAGCACACTGAAGGAACCTTCATGGTACAATCCTCTCTTGAACTCACTTCGAAATATGTTTATATTTATACTGACATTATCTGAATGTTGTTGGAACATAGTAAAACCATAGTTAATTACCAACCAATAAAACTTAAATACAAGGATGAGATATAAGATAATGCAGTTGTGTCCAACCTGTAGCCCATAGCTGCATGCGTTCCAGGATATCTATGAATGTATCCCAAATGTTTGTAAATAACAAGATCACATTGCCATGTCAAGCAGCTAAACACCCTGCATGAGAAGAGGAGGATGTGACAGAGGCAGATGTGCCCAAATCTGGTGTTGCTTCACAACATCTTCCTCTGGGGCGAGGATGTGCTTAACTGAGAAGTTCATGTCTCACATGCTTTCTGTCACCTCCCCTGTTTCCTTGGCCATGGCTGATAGCACATATCATGTTTTGAATTATTACTGCCTTGCTCTAAACACTGAAAATAGGACTACCGATTTTGTAGGACTTCACGATGGTTCAGGAGATGGTAAGTCAGTCTTCCATCTTCTTAGATTCTGCATCTGTGAATCCATGCAAGAGCTTATTAAAAATGGTTGAAAATCAGTGTCTGTCCTGAGCCTGTAGGACTGTTTTATTGTTATTTCCTAGGCAGGATCATTGCAGCGGCTATTGAATTAGCATGTACACTTTATTAGGTATTATATGGAAATCATAATGACATAAATAATGCAAGGAAAAGACCATAGGCCATTTGTTGATAATATGTCACTTATAAGAGGGAATCGAGGATCTGAAGAATTCATTACATGTGAAGGGTCTTGAAGTCAATCCCACAGCTACTGAATGAGAACTGAATATATAAGAGGTAAACTCTGATCTGAAATACAAGTGGTGATTTCTTACATAATTTGAAATGTAATTTCTCATTGGAATCTGTAAATTGAATACTAACAGGTAAAGATTGAAGCAAGAATAATTTGTGTGTGTTTGGATTTTATTCTTTTGAATTTTCAAAGGTACCTCTTAAATTCCAGCTTAGATTATTCTTTGTAGTAGGCAAATATTCTGAATAGTGCTTATTACTTACTTAATCTGCTGTGTGTTCATGGCTGGCACTTGTTATATAGTTATTCTGGAATTTCATGATCTGATGAATGCCAAGACTATAAAATAATTCACATAGTTAAGTAATAAAATTTAATGTGGTCTTTTTATTCTGAGGCTAAAGGTCAGCCCGAGGCTTGTAATTGTTGCCACGATTATTATTAACTTTCCTTTAGTGGTCATTATGTATGGAAAACCATTCAGATAATTGTCATATAACCCATCTACACTATACTTATATTCATGCATTATCAATGACTTTTGGATTATGTATATATCACACGTAGAAGTCAGGGAATTTAAAATACACATTCTCTGTGCTTTCCAAAGATTGTACTACCCATTGTTCTTTTTGCTTCCTTTGCTTCTTGCAAATTATGATGACCTTTTTTATGACCTTGGCCTATTTGTCTTGGCAGGAAGCATTAGCGAACTATATCTACATGCTATGACTGCTGTCCTGATGGGTGCTTCTCTGTGCTATGAATTTTTTACTTCCATAAATAGCAAGAACGATGCTTCCCCCTGGGTGAAATCTATTTCATAGATTGATATCCATCTTTCCATCATTTAGATGGGATGCCATTAGAGATCCCTGTTTATGATGCTGCTTTGGCGCATCGATAGGTGGATAACACATATTTGCTTCTTTGCAAAGCAACACAGTTATATTATTCACACCACCGCCTTTAATGAGCTGGCTCCAAGCCACGATCATCAATTCTGACATTTACACTCCTTTCGTGCTGTACCAGAGCCTTGCGATGACATAATTGCTGCTTGTTGAATAAGTGATGATGCAAAGTACATTAGCCATGAGAAGCCTAATTTATAATCCACTGGGCCAGACTGACCATTATCTAGAAGAAAAAAAATTAAAGTTTTCACAGTTTTGAAATCAATACTACTTTAACATAGATGAAGTAGGTGCTTAATATCTCAGAACTTGGTAGAGATTGCAGTGTAGATTGAAATGCCTCAAAAAGAACCCTGACAGACATGCAGCTGTAATTTATTTCTTTAATATAGTAGCAGTTTGTCATGAGTGTCATAAAAATATGGCTTTGACTTTATTATTGTTTGCACACTGCACAGCATGAATGAATAATTTATTTCAAGCAGAGAAAACAGGAGAATTAAGTACTTTAACTTAATCTTTTATATTTCTAAGAACCGTATTATCATTGGGCTATCTAAAGAGAATGCAAATATAAATTTCAGAGAGATAACAAGTTCTGTTTTTAGCATATGCATGTTCCAAATATGTCATTTCTCATGGTCACTCTGCTCTGGGTCCCACAGTACATGTTGTGACAGCTGGGTATGGACAAGCATTGGGGGTGTTTATGACCTGTATGCAATTTAAATGGAAATTCACTCTGTTGCATTCTGCAGGAATCCCTTTTGACGACATAGAAACAATCAAGAGAAAAAAATTAAAGACTTGGCTTAAGTTATATTATAAAAAAAGTTTTCCTCATTTTGATAAAAGCTGAGTTCTAATTTCTAGTAGGCAGGGTTAATTTTAGTAACCATTTTCCATGAATTTTCTAGAAAAATCAACATTTATCTAAAGAGATTGTTAGTTAACAAAAGCTGTAATGGAACATTATTCTTTAAATTTCTTCTGAAAGTAGTTAGTATGAATTGTGAGCTTAAAGTTATTTTCCAATCCATAAATCAGGGAAGTTTATATTCTGTCAAAGTGGCTGAAAATTTTGATTCACTCGGAATGTGAGTGGATAGAGATTGAGAGGGAGAAAGAAAGAGAAAAAGAAACACTATGCTTTCTATTCCTCTAGAGAACTCTAACTCTAAAGAACACTGGCCCAGTCCACTGTTGGCATTGCTACTTCTGGACAAATGGTCCTGTGTTGTATAAGAAAACAGAAAAACTTATGGGTGGGGGAATAATTCAGTAATCATTGTTTCTCTAGGGTGTCTACTTCAGTTCCTACCTCTAGATTTCTACCTTGACGTCCTGCCCTGACTTTCTGTCTTGATATCACAATTTTTTGGTATCTCAGTCTTTAATTAAGTATTGTCTAAATCTGTGTTTATACCATAATGTGAGAGTTGAATATTTGTGATAAAAACTAAAAATCCTGAAAAAATATTCCTGACCAGCTGGCTCCTGACAGAAGATACATGTAACTCCTACTTTAGAAAGTTAATCTCAGAAACATTTGGGTATTATGAATAAAAAAATTAAAGAATTTTAGCTGAATATATATTGAAGACAAAATTTTATTCCTAGAACAGAAAATTTTAATAAATATACCTGTGTAGCAGTCATTGATTAGCTTTATCTAGGCAATCATAACTATTTTATATGCAGGTACAATTAAGAAAACTCATCCATACATGGAATTCACGATTTGACATTTTGTTTATGTTCTTTATATTTTCTGTCTTATATGAGCAAAGCAATGGCACTATGAGACAGGAATGGATTTTTATTACTGTGCATTGATTGTATAGAATAATGGATTCAATATACATGCATATTATATGAGTTGATATATTTACCACTTTTGGATCTATTTATAGATGAAGAACACTTGAAGAACACTATCTGGTTAAATAATAGATGATGTTCATGAAGTAGGTTTTTGCATAGTTGGACTGAAAATGAGGAGTCATTATCTAACATCAATAGTCTTAACCACCAAATTAACCTCTATTTAGTAATGATGATGATGCATTTATCTTAAAAAAAAAAACTTTTGGGTATTTATAAACAAAAACAAATATGTAAACACAAAGTATTTTTTCTTTGCTGTCTTCCCTCAATGTTTGTGCACTGAGAAAGGAAAAAGAATGAGATAAAAATACATTATGCTGAATGAATTAATCCCAACAAAGAAAGACAAACACAACATGCTAAGAAGCCCCATCAAAATTCCAACATAATTCTTCATAGACCTCAAAAGAACAACTTCATATGGGAAAAAAAAAACCAGCACAACTAAAACAATCCTGTTTAATAAAGGAACTTCTGGAGGTATCACCGTTCTTAATACCAAGCTCTAGTACAGAGCTACAGTAATAAACATAGCTTGGGATTGGCATAAAAACAGACACGTTGGGCAATGGATTCAAATCAAAGATCTGGATATCATGCTGTGGGACAATGGTCTTCTACCCTGCAAATATTTGTCACTTGTATTGCTTTAATAAAATGCTAATTAACCAGAAGTCAGGCGGTAAGTATAGGCGGGGAAAACAGAATAGGAAAATTCTGGGAAGAGGAAAGTCTGAGTCTGCTATCGTCACTCAGACACAGAGGAAGCAAGATGAGAATGCCATGTGGCTAAATAGATAATAATTATAGGCTAATTTAAGATGTAAGGGTTAATAAGAAGCCTGAAGTAATAGGACAACCAGTGTCTAATTAATGTAGGCCTCTATGTGTTTCTTTGAATGAATGCAGGAACGGTGGGACAGAAACCTCTGCCAATAATATTAATCCACACACCTATGAGCACCTGATTTTGACAAAGAAGCTAAACTTATACAACAAAAAAGAAAGTATTTCAACAATAAGTGCTGGTATTACTGGATGTAAATATGTAGAAGAATGCAAATATCTATCCCCATGCACAAAACTCAAATAAAAAAATAGATCAAAGGCCTCAATAGAAATCAGACCATGCTCAATGTGTTAGAAGAGAACGTGGAAAGTAGTCTTTAATTCATGGGCACAGGAAACCACTTCCTAATATAACAAGAGTAGCACAGACACTGAGAGCAATAATAAATAAATGGGACCTCCTGAAACTGAGAAGCTTCTATAAAGCAAAAGACATAGTGTATAAGAGAAAAAAGAGAGCCTACTGAGTAAGGAAAGATCTCCATCAACCCCACACCAGAGAGAGAACTGATATCAAAAATATATATAAAGAACTCAAGACATTATTCATCAAAATAATAAATAATTCAATTAAAAATGGGGTTTAGATTTAAACATAGAATTCACAACAGAATAATCTCAAATGGCCTAAAGACACTTAAGTAAATATTTAACATCCTTAGCCATCAGGGAAAAGCAAATCAAAATGACTCTGAGATACCATCTTACACCAGTCAAAATGGCTAAGAAAAAAACACTAATGATAGTTTATGATGGAGAGGATACAGAATAAGGTAACACTCCTCAATTACTGGTGGGAATGAAAGCTTGTACAACCATTTTGGAAATCGGTACAGCAGATTCTCAGAAAATTGGGAATCAACCTACCCCAAGACCTAGCAAAACCCACTCTTGGACATTAACACAAAGGACTATCAATCATACTTCAAGGATATTTGTTCAACTACATTCATGGCAGAATTATTTGTAATAGCCAGATCCTGAAAACAACCCACATGCCTCTCAACGAAAGAATGGATATAGAAAACGTGCTACATTTACACAGTGGTAGAAAACAATGACAGCTTGCAATTTGCATCCAAATGGATGGAACTAGAAAAAAAAAAACATCCTGAGTGAGGTAACCCAGACCCAGAAATATGAGCATGGTATGTACTCACTCGAAAGTTGATAGTAGCTGTAAAGCAAAGGATAAAGTGCCTATAGTCCACAACCCTAGAGAAGCTAAATAGCAAGTAGAACCCTAAGAGAAAAATATAGAGATCCCCCAGGGAAGGGGAAATAAACAAGGTCTCCTGAGAAAAATGGGAGTGATGTGGGATTCCCCTCTGTTTGTTGTGAATTTCATTGTTTAATAAAATAACTGTTTTGGCCCTATAGCAGAGCTATAGGAGAACAGATCTGGGCAAGGAAAACTAAACTTAATGCAGGGAGAAAGGAGGCAGAGTCAGAGAGAAGCCATGGAGCTGCAGCCGGAGACAGAAGCGCTGAAACTTTGCTGTTAGGCCACAACCTTATGGTGATGGACAGATTAATGGAGATGGGTTAAATTTAGATGTAAGAGTTAGCCAATAAGAAGCTAGAGTTAATGGGCCAAGTAGTGATTTAATTAATACAGTTTCTATGTGATTATTTTGGTTCTGGGCAGCGGGGATGAACAAGCGGCTCCTTTCAACATGGGAGCATGGGGGTGGGGGAGAAGAGAAAGCAGAAGGAGAGGAGTAGGTAAGAAGAGGAGGGGTGAGGAGAACGTGAGGGGATGGGAATTATTGAGATGGGGAAAAACAGAGACTGAGAGCCAGCAAAGAGATAGCTTGATAAAGGAAGCCATTATGGGGCTAGCAAGAAACCTGGCACTAGAGAAATTCCCAGGAATCTATAAGGATGACCCCAGCTAAGGCCCTAAGTAATAGTGGAGAGGGTGCCTGAACTGGCCTTATCTTGTAGTCAGATTGATAACTATCTTAACGTCGCCATAGAACCCTCATTCAGCAACTGATGGAAGCAGGTGCAGAAATCCACTGCGGAACACTGAACTGAGCTCCCAAAGTTCAGTTGAAGAGTAGGGGAAGTGAGAATAAGAGCAAAGAGGTCACGGCCATGTTGGGGATACCCACAGAAGCAGTTGGCCTGAGCTAGTAAGAGCTCACCAACTCTGGGCTGACAACAAAAGAGCCAGTAGAAGACCAAATTCAGCCCTGTGAAAGTGTGTGACAGTTGTGTGGTTTGGGCAGACTCAGGGGCCACTGGCAGTGAGACCAGAGCTTATCCCTACTGCTTGTAGTAGCTATTTTGAATCCATTCTCTTTGGAAGGATACCATGCTCAGCCTAGTTATAGTGGAGGGCCTTGTTCCTGCCTCAAAGCAGTGTTTTGACTTTGTTGACTCCCTATGGGAACCCTCACCCTCTCTGAGGAGTGAATGGAGAGAAAAGTTGGGGGGAAAGGTGGAGGGGATGGAGTGGAGAGAGTGGGAACTGGGATTGGTATTAAAATGAGAAAAGATAGTTTTTTTTAAAAAAATAAATAAAATAAGGAAAAAGATTTTATGCTCAACATTTGAAAATAAATTTTCTCTGCACCAGAACCAAGGCAAAAGATTTAGAACAAATTTTAACTTCTCTGTTGAAAGTGCTGTAATTTTAGATACAAATTGAGAACAGTTAGCAGTATAAATATACCTGAACATTTTACTTTGAAGATAGTTCAACATGTTCCTTTGGAGACAAGGGGAGAAAAAGAAGCTAGGTTGAGAAAATGAAATAAAAAGTACAATTAAATGAAATTATAGATAATCCTTTATGTAATCATCTTGGTGAAAATTACAGGGTTTCTCTATCTTGTGTAAAGACATGTTTTCACAGAAGTGTTTTTCCAACTTCATTTTGGTGTATGAGAAGCTGCACAGTAGTAGCTAAATGATCCAGAATTGAGGAGATCGCATGAATTTAATCTAAAAAAATGTGAGCTTGCCTGAGTTATTTGTTAGGTAAAAAGAAATACTTACAAAATTTCAGTTTTAAATCTTTTGCTTTAGAAAAATAAGCCTGTTCTTTACTGAATGACCTGTCTCCAACCCTCAAATTTCTTTATTATGTGGAATTCTTACTACAGAATTTGAAGTTAATCTTTTTCAGTTTAGTGTTATAATTTTATCATACTTCCAAAAACCTCCAAAAATTCTGACTTGGAAAACACAATTGGGCACACCCACTCATTTGCTCATGAAATACTTTACAGTATGAAATTTGCAGCATAACTCTGCATTTGCCTTCTGGACAGAAAGTATACCAGTAAATGCTTTCTTATGAAAATAATATATGGGTAGTTAGTTGGGGAGACTTCCAGATGTACTTGTGAGTCTCTTCTTATTTGCATCTCTATCATCACAAAGTTCTCATTACTTGAAAAGTTTTATATGTGATATCATGCAACTTTCCCACCTCATGTCCTTTGGGCTGGATCACCTCTACTTCCACCATCAGGGGCAGTTGCTGTGGGTCAATGATCTTGTACTCTATAAAGATTTGTCACGTGTATTGGTTTAATAAAACACTGATTGGACAGTAGCCAGGCAGAAAGTATAGGGGGGTGACCAGAATAGGAGAATTCAGGCAATAGGAAAGGTTCAGTCTGAGTCATTACCCAGACACAGAGGAAGCAAGATGAAAATGCCTCACTGATAAAGGTACCAAGCCACATGGCTAACACAGACAAAAATTATGGGTTAATGTTATATGTAAGAGTTAATAAGAAGCCTGCACTAATAGACCAACCAGTTTATAATTAATGTAAGCCTCTGTGTTTTTCTTTGGGACTGAATGTCTGCAGACCTGGGCAGGACAGAAACCTCAGTCAATAGTCAACACATTTAACTTTAATGTGATGCCCAAGTTAGTTACATGGGTCTGCTCTCCTTAGAAACACAGACAGAGAGGGAAGGGGAAAACTCTGCTAATCCCTAGAACATCAACCTGGCCCCGGGCAGTTGCTCCAACGATGAACATACCGTGGCTTTTGATGGTAACATGGACCATGGACATCAACCTATGACCCTTCATGGCAACACAGGCCAGAGCATCTCACTCTGATGTGGCAATGCAGGCATCTCACTTAACTACCCCGACATATCCAGTTCTGCTATTTTTCAGAGTGCACAAGCAGGTCCTTCACTTTGCCTGGGCACAGATGATGTGGGAGTGTCATATATCAATCTGTTGATTTCATTGGTTAAGTAATAAACAAACTGCTTGGGCTCATAGCTTAGAACATAGGTG
>NC_022021.1:44164066-44165850 GCF_000317375.1 Microtus ochrogaster
AAATGAACACAGTGTCCGTGTAATTATTTCGGGTAGAGCTAGCCATGTGGGCGGCCGGGTGCCGGGACGCAGCCCGCTGCTCCTATTTCTACACACAGAGATAAAGCTGGCTAAGGTGGCATGAGCATAGGAGAGTCAATCCTTCCCCTTGCCAGCTACCAGAGGCAGAAGATCTGCCCCCGACCCTCATCTGGGCAAAGAGCGAGAACTGGTCCTGTTAGCTTGGATGCCGGAGAACAGGTTGACTGACCAACTTAGCTACTACTCAGACCCAGGGCTCTGAGTTTGCCCACCCTAACACATACCCCATCTAAGGACTGCTAGAGCACGTGAAGGGGACCGTCCTGCAGAAACTAAGCTTCAGGATCCCCATGACACAGGACAACAACGGGATAACTGAGAGGGGTCCCAGTGAGGATCCAGTATTGGTAGTGTAGCAGAAACCAGAGCCCTCAGGCTAGATCAATGATTCATTACAACAAACATTTGTAAGTAAAGCTGTTAGGGCAAAAGGGCAAATGGGGGTTACTGACCACGACACACCAGAGCTTCCATGGTGAGATTTTTTTTTCCATTTCCAATTTTATTTTCTTATCATTTTATTTTTTGCTTTCTTCTGGGGGAGGGGAGGTTTTCAGGGCAGAGGCAGATAGGGAGAGATGGGGAAACTAGTGGGAGTTACGTCTTTGATATAAAATTCACAAAGAATCAATAAAAACATAAAAGTAAAACAACAGGGAATCAATCTAATTCACAATAGACTCAATTAAATAAAAAATAAAGCAAAAATTTTTAAAATCAATAAATAAATAGCCATAGAATATAATCATGCCAACTTTGAGGGACTTCAAACAACATGCAAAACAAAATACTTACAATTGGACAGACTAACTCAGGCTCCTCCTCCTGAGCCTTTGTGAGGTCTAGCCAAAGTTCTTTCTTCCCCTTTCTCACATTTCCTTATAGGTGTGTTGCCATTCCCTTCCAGGTAACCAAAATGCTGCACGTGACACCTTCTCAACTATATGAAGAGGAAACGTGCAGCTTATCCTTAGCAATCAAACGTGTACTGCAGTCTTTGAATGAAATAATCGACTTACCTGAATAAGTAGGTAGAAACACTTACACCCAGCTTTCTAAAGTAAATATCAGGGGGTCGTGAGGTAGCAGCTGCTAGAACGGGCGTTTTGAGTTTTACATTCCAATGACACCGTTGGGCAGGTGGAACACTTGGGGTGTGATTGCAGAGACTCTCTGGGGAATTCAGCCTAAATTTCTCTCCCATTGAGGAATCCTGTGAGTTTTTAATGTCTCTTATTCAATACAGTCCATTCAGAATTTAGAGGGATGAATTCTGTGTCTGTGTGTTTATTTGGGATATTCCACAACTGGGAAAGTAAGTAAAGGGAAGTGAAAGCTGGGGATCAAATTCATGAGCTGGTATCAAAACATTGAGAGCCTCCTTTGTTTCTATAGTCTGCCGGCACCAAGCAGGGTAGGCGCTTTGTCTACGAGCTACCCAACCAGCACGGAGACCTGATCTCTCGGCTCCAGGAGAGCCAACATTGGGGTGAGTTTCTGACCCCGCAGCGCAAGCCCAGGACAGGGAACTCAGAAGTTCCTCAACCCCCTGTCCTTCTTGGGCTCTCTGCAGGGCCTCTACTCCCTGCATACTGCCTCTTTCTTCCTATCCCACCCAGCTTGCATCCAGAACCCTCCCCACTTCGGCCCCACTGTCCTCTTTCGACACATAACATCACCCAGCCCAGCCTGTCTGGGCACTG
>NC_022021.1:44171404-44196466 GCF_000317375.1 Microtus ochrogaster
CTGGCTTTGTGGGAGCCTAGCCAGTTTGGATGTTCATCTTCCTAGATATGGACGGAGTGGGGAGGACCTTGGACTTACCACAGGGCAGGGAACCCTGACTGCTCTTTGGAGAGGGAGGGGGAGAGGAGTGAGGGGAGAGGGAGAAGTATGGGAGGAGGAGGAGGGAAATGGGAGGCTGGGAGGAGGCGGAAACTTGTTTTTTTTTCCTTTTCTCAATAAAAAAATAATGCAAAAAAAAATTGAGAGCCAACTCAAAGTGTTTCTTGGGAATCAGCGTTGCCCCTGCATCTGAACTTCACTTCTCTAGTACTCCACTTGTCACACAAAGCATGTTCTGTGGTACAGAGAGCCTCAAGTTACTGTGACATAGACCTTTTATTTTCTATCCCCATTACTTAGCTTATTCAGCTTAGATGTTGCATTTTCTCAATGACTTTTTAGGATTTTCCAGGGATCTGATCTATAGGTCCAGTAGTTCTATGCACACACACACACACACACACACACACACACACTCCATCACTATAATTATATGGGTTTTATGCACACACACATATATTTCATCATTGTACTTACAGGGGTTCTATGTACACACACATATGTGCCATCATTGTACTTGAAGTGTTCTATGTACAAACTTATATGAGTCATCACTAGAGGTACAGTGGATTATATACACACTTACATATCCTTCATTGTTAGGGATATTTGATAGCACTATGAAACCCAAGACTTAATAAAAATCAACCTTGGATCAGGAGCAAAGCTAACAACTAGTTGATAGAAATTAGCCATAGAGAATAAGGAGCCAGGAGACAGAGAGAAGCACAGGAGTAGGGAGTTAGAGTTTCATGGTCTTTTTGGTTTGGAACAGCTGGAGAAATGCTATCTTGCTGAGTTTCAGGCCAGAACTGAAAGTCAGCTGGTTGCTTCTCAGCTTCTTTGAACTAGCAGGTTTTAACCCCAACATCTGACTCCTGAGTCTTCCTTGGTAAATAGAATAATATAGACTTAGTCAAAAACTAGATTTTGTGGCAATGGCAGAGCCAGTTCCAGCAGTATTAGGTCATGATCTAAGTGGCAGGGCACTGACTGCAGGGCTGGGTGGCTGCAGACAGTAGTTAAAATATCAGAAGATTCAGGTATAGCCACTAAGCCAATGGAAAAACATCACTGTAGTTACAGTGTGTCTATGCATAGAGACATACGCATCATCAACCTAGGCAGTGGTTGGAAAAGAACGCCCCCCAAAAGGAGTGGCATTATTAGGAGTTGTGGCTTTGTTGGAGTAGATGTGATCTTGTTAAAGAAAGTATGCCACTGTGGAGGCAGGCTTTGCAGTCTTAAATTTGCTCAAGTCACACCCAGTATCTCAGACAACTTCCTGATTCCTCTACAAGATGTTGAACTCGCAGCCAACTTTACAACATGGCTGCATGCCTGCAGCTGTGTCCCACTATGATGGTAATAAATTGAACCTCTAAATTGTAAGTGAACCACCACATTTAAATGTTTGCCTTTATAAGAGTTGCTGTGCTCATGGCAAGCCTTCTCAGCAATAGATATCTTAACCAAGATATAATTGCAATGTTTCTATGCACCCACATATATGCACCATCACTGGTTGTTACAGAGATTCTATGCATATATGTTACAGCATCCTAACATGTGGTATGCAACATATAAATAACATGGAACTTATTAAAGTCCATAAATGCTTGCTTCTCATGAAAGATCTTTATGGATTCAATATGGTTATCACTGTGCTTGATGGATTGTATACTTTGTTCTATAGACACCTCCCATCAGACACTATTTATGGAGTGCCTATTGTATGCTATACAATTTTTAAAATTTAGAGTCAACAGAGAGAAAGGCAGGTGACTGGTAAGTGCATCATTACAATACGATTATTTTTTTATAATGTTGTAGTCTAACACTTATTACATGTTCTAATCAGTTATGTTGCAGACATGTCATGTAAGCTAATATCGTGTCTGCATACTCTATTGGTAAGTCCTAATGTTATTTTTTTGTATGTAGTTATGTTCCCTGTTTACACTTTTCTTGTTTTATTTGTCATAGGAGGACATAATTATGTTGACATATTTCATATTTCATCATGACTCTTTACATATATCAGCTTGTGTCCAATAATTTGTTCTCATAAATAATATTGCATTGAACAATAAACATCCTTGTTAGAGCCTGGAGAGTTAGATTTATAGTAGAGATAAGACTTGCATTTTAAAGTGTTAGAGAGAAATAATGGATATTATAAATAAAAATGCCTTATGTGAAAATACAGACCTATTTATATAGGCAGGAAAACACTGCTTTTAAAAAAGAAGTTCCTTAAGAAATGATACTTTAGGTTAATAATTAAAATACTATGGCAGTTACTTTCAGTATTCAAATATAATAAGTGAAACACAGATAAAAGGCTAAAAAAAGCAGGTCACAAACATAATGCATTAAGGAATAAAATGCTCACATAGCAATAAAGGGAAAATGCATGCACTTAAGAGTTGTCTGTGCATTATGACATCAGCGCACATTAAAGGAAGAACGATCAAGGAAAGAGTAACTTAAAAGGAAACGGAAGAGATGAAACTCGGAAGAAACACAATATGGGTCACAGCACCAACTTCCTTTTCAGCAGATTTTGGGGAGTACTAGCAATGTAGGCATTTATATGACTGACATTCTTTAAAAGTTAAAATTAAATCACACAAAAGTTACTAGACAATGCCTTAATTAAACCATTTTATTGAATGTATAAGTGGGTATATATCATGTTTGTCTCCCTATGTCTGGGTTACCTCACTCAGGATGAGCTTTTTTGTTTTATCCATTTATCTGCAAATTTCATGATACCATGAGAATACAGCCCACAGAATCAACTAAGCAGGACTGATAGGGAATTCAAGAGACTTAAGCAATAATTTTGGATCCTGTATGGGTCTGAGGTAGGTCCTCTGCATATACCTTATGTAGGTTGGTGTCCTTCTGGGATTCCAAACATTGGGAGTAGGTGGTATCTCTGACTCTTTTGCCTGCTCTTTGGACTCTTTTCCTTCTACTGGCTTGCCTTATTCAGCCTTGATATGAGGGTTTATTCCTCATCTTACTGTAGCTTGTTATGTCATGTTTGGTTGATATCCCTTGGAGGTCTGCTTTTTTTTTTTTTTTTAAAGGAAACGGAGGAGGACTGGGGTAGGGTTAAGGGAAGGTAGTAGAAAGACTGGGAAGGGTGGAAAAGAGAAAACTGTGGTCAGGATGAGAGAAGAATAAAAAAAAAAGATAGGTGTTGTACAAATTCTAATAGTTTTTAACAATAAAAACCAGGAGTCAGAGATGGTGGTTAATGCTGAAAGATCAGAGAAGCAGAACAGGAAACCACTAGTTTTTACCTTTACTGAATCCTCAGACGAAAGGGGTGATCCTGTTCTGAATCCTCAGACTGACGTCCTGAGTTTCTGTCTCCTTCCATCTTGATGTGGGATTCCCCTCTGTATGCTGTGAATGCTTCACAACCATTAGTTAATAAATAAGTGTTTTGGCAAATGATTTAGCAGAGTAAAATCAGGCGGGAAATGCAAACAGAGATATAAAGAGATGGTGTGGGACATTCTTCTGTATGTGTGTTGCTTTTATTGGTTAATGAATAAGAGACCTTTGGCCAATGACTTAGCAGAGTAAATCCAGGTGGGAAATCTGAACAGAGATGTATAGAGAGAGTAGGCGGAGTCAGGGATGTGCCATGTAGCTGCAGTAGGAGACAGACATGCCCCAGAACTTTACTAGTAAACCACGAGCCTCATGGAAAAATATAATATAATGGAAATGGATTAATTTAAAATATGAGTTAACCACGAATATGCTTAAGCTACTAGGTAAATAATATTGAAATTAATATAGTTTCTGTGTGGTTATTTCAAGTCTGGGTGCCCAGGAACGAATGAGCAGCCTCTGCTAACAGAGAGAGAGTAGGCAAAGTCTAAGAAACACTATGTAGCTGCTGAAAGAGAAAGACAATTCCAGAACCTTTCAGGTAATCCACAGCCTCATGCCGATACACAGATTAATAGATATTAATTTAAGATATAAGAGATAACTAGGAATACACCTAAGCTATTGGCCAAACAGTGTCGTAATTAATGTAGTTTCTGTGTGACTATTCGAGTCTGGGACACCTGGAAGGGAACAAGCAGTCTCTGCTCACACAATCTTGTTTTCCTCTCTCTGACTAGCCATATCCCTTTCTGGCTCTACCCCCTTAGTCCTGGGATAAAAGGTGACTGTCACCACTGCTTGACTTTGTTTGACTTTTGAACTGATTGGAGTCTTGCATAGCCCAGAGTGGCCTTGAACTCACAGATATTTGCTTGCCTCTCTCTTTTGAGTATTGGGTTTAAATGTGTGTGCCACCACAGTCTGGCCTCTGTGGCTAACTAGTGTGGCTAGCTCCATACTCTGATCTTCAAGAAAGCTTTATTTGTTAAAAAAAAAAAAAGTAAAACAAAGAAAATATCACCACAGATTGGAGAATAAACTAACAGAATTGAATGAGAAGTTATTGAATATTGGATCAGAGATTTCAACCAAAACATTCTGGTCTCAATGACTCCTTTCTATTTAACTCCATTTAGTGTGCATTGTTTTTTTTTTTATTAGACTATTTGTCCTTGTAGAACAATTTATCAATTTGTATAATTTGTGTAATGATAAAACGAAGGAAGTACAGCACCAAAAAATCTGAAATTCACTTAAGAAAGTTGTGTTGTGATCAGGAGAAATTTTGCTATGCTTTTGATTAACAAAATATGACACTTGCTTCTCACATACAAATCTCTGCTAAAAAACTTGCTAGGTTGCTTCAGTTTCTCAATGAGGTGATAGCCCAGACAACTGGACTTCCAGCAGTCACATTTGGACTCAAGCAGTAGTCAAAAGAGAGCAATTTGCTCTCTTGAAATTTCCAAAAATGAGATTTTGAATCTGACACATGTCAAGTTTTATTATGAATTCAGGGAAGGTATTTGTAGCCATAACCTATATGGGTATTTACATGACAAAGATTTTTCACTCCTCACTGGCATGTGTCCTGTATGTGTCCTGTCTGTGTAGTTAAGGATACTATAATTGGGATGTATCTAGAATGAACAAGTGCTCAATTTTTTATTTTCATCCATGTAATAATAGAGTATAACAACCCTGAAGGTTGTCCTGAAAGTATGGACATTATATTAGGTAAAATGGATCGTCTAGAAGAATTTTAAAGTGGGAAGGAGGTTGCATATTTGTTGAATACCAATATTATGCCCTTTGGAACATTTGTTGGTTTCAGTTACATGGGATTTCTCCAATTTGTATACATAGATTTGGAGGCACAGGCTTATGTGGCTTTTCAGTTTACATATGTATGCTCCATACACTCGCCAACTTCCTCTTCTTCAAAGAGGACGTGCTTAAGATGATTAAGATGTGTAATTTTCTATAAATTTTAGAATGATAAATTTAAAAATTCAGTTTAAAATTAGTAAGGTCCATTTATAAAACACTGCTCTGTTTTCTTTGCTTATAGCAAAGATGAATCATAAACTCACAACTGTTGTAAAGTTTCTGCTGTGTTTTTAAGTAGACCTGAAATCAGAAGTTGAGATTCACTGAGAATCTTAGTTATAGTGAGATCATACAAGCAAATCAAGTATGGGTTCAAATTTGGGGATATTTTGTGAGACTCAATCTTTTGTGAAATTTTTTGAACAGCCCATTATGAAAGTTGTAATCATAATCATAATACAAATCAAGGATAATCATTCTCCATTACAGAAATGTCAAACACGAGCTGAGTGATTTCTGTGCTAACTGCTTTGTTTCCTCTCCATTTAACCTTGAACAAAAACTTTTGTAAATACCTGTGAAAGACTGCCGAGGAACTGTCTTCTCTCGGAGAGAGGCGCGTTTAGAACTCTGTCTTATTTTACGCCTATTTTGGCTGCTGAGTTATTTCTTTTCATGGTTGGGAATATAATGGAATCTTCGGATGCCTTACTTAATTAAAAAATGTGAGGGAAAAGTTTTAGTTATCAGTTAATATTTTTAGAAAACCATGAGTTATAAAAACAGACTCAGTTATGTTGTACTTATTGCATTTGAAACAGTTCATTTTATTACATCTTTAAAGTTGTTATTTAGAGTAAGAATGTGTATGTGTGTGTATGTGTGTGTGTATAATACATATATATATATATTTGTGTACATATGTAAAATCTAACAAGTTTAAATGATACGCATATGATGTAAACAAAGCTTCCATATGTCTCATGTCTGGAGAACTTCTTTATATAGGGTAGATAAACTGAATATAGAAAACCCAGTGCTCTATAAAGAAACAGTAATTTAAGCCAACTTTAAAACATTCTATTAAAATCAACAGAAAATAAAATAAATATTAATATATGCCATCACAATGGTTTAATGCAATATTTCAAGTATGTTACAAATCTTCACATATTTCCAAAGAAATATGTTCTTATTGTATAGTTCACCATCCTCATATATGTGGTCTAACTCTTACTGTGTTATATTGGCAGATGTGATGTAACTATTAGCTAATGAGATACAGCACAGTTCTTTTAATTACCTGTCCCTGGATATAGGTACATAAGACTTTGATTTGCCAAAAACTCCTTTGATAATCATTTTTCTTTTTAGGTTGAAAGCTCAATGTTGTCATCTTTAGGGTATAATATGATTGATAATCATTTCTAATCAAAATTTTCCTTGACTTTTCTCTTTTGGTGAAACAAATAAATATTCCTGGAATGAAAGTTATTGATTTCTGGTCCAAAAATTGTCACTTACTAACCTATATTCTTCTGGTTGGTGTCTTAATTCATTTGAAAACTGCCAACTACTTATCAATATAAAAATAACAAAACATACAAAAATATTATAAACAATGTTTTGTTTTGTTTAAGAGACTTTATTCTCCTATTATTCCTGCTTGTTTTTTTTTAAATTTTTTAAAAGATTTTATTCATTGTATGCAATACATATTGGTTATATCCATTGTCATGATTAAAACAGAAATATAATGTGTTGGGTCTTTGTAGTATTGCCCATATGAAATATATGTAAGGGTATAATATGCAGCAAGGGTAACCTAACAATGGTCATCTGGCACCTAAAAGAAAAGTGATTCTCCCTCCTTCAACAACCATCAACAAAAATAGCTCTGTTATTAGGGGTAGGGCATTGGGAACCTCTCTCACTCTGTCTTTGATATTGAAATTGTCTCTTGAGTTAGTTACAGATGCCATGATCTCATGTCGCTTCCAGCATCTGGCTCTTTGCAGCATCCCTCCCCATCTTCCAGCTCTCACATTATTTCTGTATCCTCTTCTGTGAATGTCCCTTCAGTCTTGGGAGGAAATTGATGTAGAAATTCCATCTAAGGGCTAGGCACTCCCAATCACTTATTCATAGAACTTTGTCAAGTTATGAGTCTCTCCCACTAGAGCCCAAAACAACACAAATTTATGTGTGCAAATATAAATATGTCAGAGGGATTTTGACAACACAACTACATCAACGGTTCTCTCCTAGGGCATGATATATGACATCCTTAGTCATGAGTTTTAATCTTTTTATAATACCAGGCATGAATGCCCATCTGTGGCGTTGACCTCAAATTCTATCCAGAGAGCAATTGGTGACCCTCACAGTTTGCCACTATTTTACCTAAGTGTTCACAACGTGCATGTGGGTATTGTAGTGTATAGGGTCCAATGCTGGATAAGACCACTGATGTTTTCTCTCCCCCAGAATTCTATATTATGCCTTCCAGTGCTATGAAATCTCACTTCAGGGACAGAATTTATTAACAATAGTAAGTTTAAGATTGATTTCTTTATATTCTACAGCCAATGTGTGTTAATAGGTTCTTACTAACCGGTTATAGCAACCATGATCAACAGCCAAAACCTGTGTTGTTGAGAGACCACTGGGTCTCCATAATAACCTTTGAAAGGTAACCTATCCCTGGAACTGAGGCTTCATTTGAGAATTTATGTCTTCTTGGAATAGCATTGTTTGCCTATGCAGGATATTTCTGTTCATATTTTTCACACTTAAATTATTTTTTTCATTAGCATATGAACGAGTTGGATGTTTCCAGGTTTTTAATACGTCTTTAGTGTTTCTTGCCACACTGCTAATCATTTCCTTTATTACTTTCCCCTTCACAATTTAAACCTTTAGCTCTTAGCATGCTCTCAGCATTCCTCTACCACTGTTCTTCACATATCATATATTTTATTACGCTTTGTATTATGTGTACTTGGACAGCAAGATCATAGGTTCCTATATAGTTTCTCCAAGCATATTTCATTATGGTTAACCTTTCCCTTATATCTGTGTTGTCCCCTCCCCCATCACTCCAGTACCTGCTTGAGGCTTTCTTCGCCCAGTATTCTTTCTCTCTACTTTCAACTCACCTGTAATCAACTGTCTCTCCTTAAAGAATGGCCCATTACTAGTGTTTTGACTTTAACACTATATTTATTATTTAGTTTTATTGCAGACTAAACACACATAACATAATATTTCTATAAAATCGTATTATCCTTATTTTGTTAAGAGAGAGTAAGAATGGAAGGGGTGGGGGCAGAGTCAGTCAAAACTAAGAATGTATGAAAAAAATCATAAGGAGACCTGCTCCTTTGTATGTCAAATAAAAATAAATAAGAATTTGAGTGGATGTAGCTTACATGGGTGGATAAAGCTTTCTATAACAACTTTAAGCATGATTTAATGCAAATTCCAGTGTCATGGTATCTTACTTGCCTATGAGATTTTAGTCAGTGTTGTGTGATCCTACTCCTGGGAATACATAAACTAATTTCTATTCAGTTCAGACAGGGAACCAGCCAGAGGTCATCAGATAACATCAACTTCCAGATTAGTTAACCAGTAAGTTTTACTGAGATTGGCTATAGGACTTTGGATGAAGGTTTACTTAAAGGAGCAAAAATGACTCAAAAGCCACTACCTCCCTAAAGCTCTCCCTAGCATGAGAGACATCTCACAAAAACAAGAACTTGGGCGTGCACTGAATGACTTGAAAGCGGCTAAAGTCAGACAGGGCTTCCAGGAGCTCAACTGATCTGACTCTTCAGACAGCCCAGTTGGTCAGAGAGTGTCTTTTAGCAGTCCTTACAGCTTCTATGGTCTCGGACTGCATTGGTGTAACGAATCTGGTCAGTTTCAGGAACCTGTGGAAGATACTGAATTATTTAGTTCCTGAGTTTAAACTCAGGTGCTTCCCTGTAGGATGGAATACTTCACACACACACACACACACACACACACACACACACACACACACACACACACACACCTGCACCTTAAATCATTAGTGTCTTAAGGAACTTCCTTAAGATTTAATTTTTATCTCAGAGGAAACTGTTATACAACAGTGAGGGAGACTCTTAGCCCTCCCAAACAGTATAGAATATTCTTATTTTTCTTAGGTGTCCATCAGAGTTAGATGGTAAGACATCATTGTTATAAACATCACATTCTTTGGTTTTAGGGGAGGGGAGAGAATCATTCTGAATCATATTTTGCAGTAATTTCTCTGTTTGATAAATTTCACAGTGTCAAAACCTGCCATGCAGGTTGCTACAGGATAAAGTTCATAATTAAAATGACCTAGCTGTGAACACTGTGTGCTACATTCTCAAGACAACCTGGTAAGTGTGCCCACAGGTTTATTAGAGGAGATGGGAGTATTCAAATGCATTCTGATTTGATTCGAGTTTCCTCTACAGGCCTGTTACTAAAAGACTGGCCAAAAACCCATAGTTATGAAGGGCATAGGTTCTAAAGGGGAAACTACTGCCATAATTATACAAAATGGGCATGTTGGGACCCTCAAACTACCTTCTAAATACTCATGTTTATGAACATAGATTAGTGCTGCTCTCAGCTAGAAAAGAAAAGTTTCTTGTTTCAGAAAGCAGTAATGTTACAGCGACTCCTACGAGTTAAAGTGTTGAGAAGAATTGCTGAATGCTCAGGTATAAATTAATCATCTTTACCACCTTCTACAAGGCTTTGGCAACATTGTGGAAGAGCATGCCAAAAGAAGTTAAGAGGCAGAAAGGAATGTGCATCCGAGGAGGAGACTGATTCTTCCTCTCTCGGCAGTCATTAGTTTCCTGTAGTCCTTCCTGGAGGTAGGGTCTCATACTAGCTCCCTCTTCCATGTTAGCATGTCTGTCAGTGTTTGGCTCCCCTAGGCATCCATAATGTTAAGACATCGTGAGTTTAGCTGACCTGTCATTTCCAGGAAAGATCTCACAATAGACTTTCTGAACCTCTTACAATCTTTCTGCCACCCTCTCCCTTGATGTTGCCTTAGCCTTAAGATGCTGGGCTTGTGTTATATCTACTGGGGCAGGGTATCCATGATCAGTTGCCCCCTGTATTTTCATCACTTGTGGTTTTCTGTGATCGTCCCCATCTGCTGTAAAGAAAAACCTTTTAGATACAGCAGGAGAGTTACATTTATCTGTAGGTAATAGGATATGTAAAATCTCGTTAGGAATTATTCTAGTGTAGTCAAGTGGCAATAATGACACTTCTAAGAGTCATGACCCCAAGAGCCCTGTGCAGTTGTCTAAGTTTACTGCATCAGATATTATTTCCCTCTTGTTGAGTGGGCCTTAAGTTCATTTGAATGGCTATTGGTAAGCATTAATTGATTATACAATAACAAGTGGTCAGCCCCTAAAGTCATACACACAAGCAGCATTATACAGACTTAGCAGTTTGTATTTCTATATTTATACAATATATATTATATTGTATATAATAATACTTTTATATGTAATCCATATTGATGGAGGAAGGTCATTGGTTAATTAAATAAAGAAGCTGCTTGCCCTGATAGGTTAAAACATAGGTGGGAGGAGTAAACAGAACAGAATGCTGGGAGGAAGAGGAAGTGAGGTCAGACTCGACAGCTCTCCTCTCGAGGGCAGATGCCTCAGAGAGACACAATGCTCCACTCTTGCGGGCAGAGGCGAGAGCTCTGCTCTCTGAGGCACACGCGATTCAACTCCGACCCAGGATGGACGTAGGCTAGAATCTCCCCGGTAAGCGCACCTTGGGGTGCTACACACAGATGATTAGAAATGGGCGAAATTAATATGTGAGAATTAGCCTAGAAGAGAATGGGCCAAGCATTGTTTAAAAGAATACAGTGTCCGTGTAATTATTTCGGGTAAAGCTAGCCATGTGGGCGGCCGAGTGCCCGGGATGCAGCCCTGCCGCTCCTATCACTACACCATATAATCCTAAAATAAAGAGAGGGAATGCATTTGAGAAGGAGTAATGTAAATCATGGAAGATAATGAAGACCAGAAAGGAAAAGAGGAGAAATTGCATAATTATAGTCTAATTAAAACAAAATTCTTAATAAAACAACAAGTGAGATAGGGGAAGGGGACTAGAGATATAGAACACTGTTTTCCAGCCAAAATGTTGGCATTGCAATCACAAAGCCAGAGTAGCTGCAATTAGTTAAACAAGAGTGTGTCTATTAACATTCTGGCATGGATGTGTGAAGGATTTCTAAGGCCCCATATCTTTTGGTAGAGATGGTCATAGCTAATTAATCACTGATGTAGAGGGAGAGACAGTATCTTCAACAGTGCATTCTTTTGTATGCTGCCTATATTCCTGTTCATCCCATGCTCAGTAGAATAGCAAAAATAAATAAATAAATAAAGTCATGAAAGTAGATATCAGGCTGTTTGAGAAAAGGAAGGTGATCAGTGATAGGATAGGAAATAGAGAAAAACAGAGGACATTTGGGGTACATATGATCAAAGCACAATTGTTTTGTATGAGTAATATATACGAAAAATGAGAAAAGCAATATTCCACTTCAGTGTGTCATGGGAGCTTTGGAACAATAGAGTAAAATAGCTTTAATAGTTGGTCTCAACTAAGTGGGCTGAAGAAAACTATCCATAGTAAATAATTGATATCAAAGTTAGTAAAATAATTCTCAGATTAGCTGAAGATTTTGTTCTGCAGATATATAACAATCCTATTTTGCCTTAGGATTAATTTTTCATTCCACAGCTTTGTGTTCTTTCTGTCTTGTCTTCTATAGGCCACATCTCAGTCTATCTTAGAACTGCCCACAGTTGAAAGAAGTTGCTTTCTTTGCCCAAGACTATGTCCACATTATCAGGGCATGTTTCATGCAGTAAACTGTTGCAGGAATAGAAAGACATGGCTCTCTTGTCTCATTGAAAGATGCCAAAGTTCAGCTACAGAACTCCCTACAGCATGCAGATGAAACCTTCCTCAAAATTGCATCAGAGCTCAATCTCTCCAGTAGCCAAGCCTGCTGTTCTCCTCTCTTTTCCTGAATAAGTTATTTGTCTAAAATTTTCAGAGACTCAATATATCTGTACTCTGGGAATTGTATTTATGACTGTTGAGTCAAATCTGAAATGTTATCTGGAACATGAATTATTCAGTGACTGGTTAGCAATGAAAGTTTGTGAAAGATGGAGTGCTGGTTGAGCGTGGCATACGACTGTGAGAAAAGTATCCTGCTTTCGCCAGTGGTGCCCTGCATTGGAATTCTAATGAAACTGTGTGGTGTAAGCACTGTATCAGAAGTTTGGCAGATTTGAAGAATAGCCATACACTGAAGACAGATAATCCAAAGCTTCAATTGAAAAGCTCCAGTATAAGGTAGTGCAAAAAGGACTGAAGTTGCTGTTGCCTTAACAAAGAGAAAGTCTTGCCTCCTGCAGCCAATGGCTAGGAAAAGATGCTGATCCATGTCTACTATTATTTAGTGGTTAAGAGAGACGAGCATCTCTAGCATTTGCACTGATGCAGTGCCATGGTCAGGACCCTCATTTTAAAGGAATGAAAGCGGTCGATTTGGAATCAGACTATCTGGAGTGATGCCCTCAATGTTGCACTATGGGTCTGTGACCATTTCAGGCTTGTAGTACTTACCCACTACTGTTGGGAAAAGCCAGAAGTCATCTGTTTCTTTATGACTTTGCAGAGTTATCTACCTTTAAGACCACATGCACCTATCTCAGATATTAATCATGGCTTCCTTCTCCCTTCCCAACCTCGTTAGAGAACACTGAGCCTACAAAATGAAGATTTATTTGTAAAATTTCTGCAAATTCTTCTCTGTTCCAGCAAGAATTTGTAGAGTAGAATTGGATTCATATATTGAGATTACTTATCAAAATGCATGAATTAAAAATTCAATAATTATTATTTGTCTATTGGTATTAAATGTCCATTATTGAAAAATGCTGAGATCCCTGGTAGTGACTATAATGTCAGAGTCTTTAGATAATAAAGGCAATGTGGATATTCATATTTATCAATGGTAGAAAGACTACTATCATTGGAATGTTTTTCAATCCAAAGCTCAGTTGAAATTTAATTGTGATGGTGATATCACAGGGATGTGAAAGCTTTGCATGGAACTTAGGTTATGGGGACTCTGACCTCTTTAATGGATTAATGATATGGGATTTCTCTCTGTATACTGTGGATACATTTTATTACCCTTGGTTAGAAAAGAAGTTGTTCCAGCTAATGGCTTAGTAGACTAAAGCAAGTTGGGAAATCTGAACATATATATATATATATATATATATATATATATATATATATAGAGAGAGAGAGAGAGAGAGAGAGAGAGAGAGAGAGAGAAGGAGTTGTCAAAGAGATGCCATGTAGCTGCTGAGGGAGATAGACCCTGGAATCTTATCTGATTAGCCACAGACTCTTGGCGATACATAGATTAATGGAAGTGGGTTAATTTAAGATATAAGAGTTAGTGAACAAGAAACCCGAGGTAATAGGCCAAACAGCATTTTAATTAATATAGTTTCTGTGTAATTATTCGAATTGCAGTGGCTGGGAAACAAAAGAACAGTCTCTGGTTACTGATTAATGTTATTTTTCAAGTGTTAGTTATTCTTATGGTAGGCAGTCATCATCTTTTTGTGGAACAATGACCTTATATCTTGTAAACTTTTGTAAGTTGTACTAGTTTAATAAAATGCTGATTGGCCAGTAGCCAGGCAGGAAGTAGAGGCAGGACAATGAGAACAGGAGAATTCTGGGAGGAGAAAAAGGTGAGTCTGCAGTCTTCTTCCAGGCACAGAGGAAGCAAGATGAGACTGCTTTGCTGATCAAAGGTACCAAGCCACCTGGCAAACACAGACAAGAAATATTGGTTAATTTATGATGTAAGAGTTAATAAGAAGCCCGAGCTAAGGGGCCAACCAGTTTATAATTAATGTAGACCTTTGTGTCTTTATTTGGGGCTGAACAACTTCAGGACCAGGAGGAACAGAAACCTTGGTCAACACTTTCTTTTTTTTTTTTAAATAAATCTTTTTTTATATTTATTTGTTTATTATGTATACAGTGTTCTGTCTGTGTGTATGTCTGCAGGCCAGAAATGGGCACCAGACCTTATTACAGATGGTTGTGAGCCACCATGTGGTTGCCGGGAATTAACTCAGGACCTTTGGAAGAGCAGGCAATGCTCTTAACCACTGAGCCATCTCTCCAGCCCTGTCAACACTTTCTTATTCCTAAATTTATGCCTCTGACACATACTATGTTATAATATAAGAAGACCCTCATCAGTAGCTAGAACTTTGAAATTAGAATTCTATACTAGAGTAGTTAAGGAAATATACTTTTATTTATTATATGTTTTAGCCTGTATCTTTATGTCACAGAAGCAAAATATTCTATTTTTTTGTATTTGGCAATTTTAGCCATCATTACCATTATAGATAATCCTCTTAAAGGATGATGCATATTGAAGCAATAATTGGAAACTTAGCTGTTTTCAGCATGGTTGCCATGAGACCAAGGATGGTTTTGTGGTTCTTTCTTTTCTTTTCCATATTCTATAATGGAATTAGGCACCTTATATCTGGGATTTATATTGGGAGTTATAAAATTAGTAAATATCAGGAGAATCTCAGAAAGTACAAGTCTCTTCAGTACTTGAGGAAAATTGTGTTCTGGGTAAACTAAGAGTATTTAGTGAAATATTTAAAGAGATCCAAGTTGTTGGAAGGATGGAATCATTTTAACCTTATTTAATATGTAAAGAAAGCACACACATAGACTCACAAACACGCGCATCAATTACACACGGCTATACTGTCAGTCTTGGAGGGTATACCTGATATGCTACCATTGGCATTTTACTTATTTCCTTCTCATACATAGGGATAATAAGACAGTTTTGATACATTCCAAGATACAATAATAGTTGCCTCATGTAAACCAGAAATCCCTATGATGAAATAGGAAAAGGTGCTATGTAGCTTCTTTAATCTTTCAGAAGATGAGCATCATAATTAAACTTGTAGTATAAAAACAAATATTGATATAATTGTCAGAATTACAGGTCAGAATAGATTGTTAAAGTCTGAGGAATCAAAGAAAAATGAACATGTAGTGTTATATGGTTATAAGATGGGTTTGTAGTAACTCTCAAACTATGTAGGGTTGACCTTGCTCCAACTTGGGAGAAAACTGAAATAGTACATTGAAAATTAGGCATAAAGTAGGACAGAAAGCACACACAGACAGACAGATAGACAGACACACACACACACACAAACACATACACACAAACTGTGTGAGTAGCTTAGACACACGTATTTCACTAGTATCTACAGCTAATACATCTAAGGCCACATCAAGGTTTCCTTATGAATAACAAATAAGTGAAGCAAAACATACAATCAATGTTTTTTGACACATGAGTAATATGTGCAAAATAAAAATGATTCATCTCATGACTAATGCTTCAGTGAAATGAAATTTTCTCATTGACCAACGTTCAGGTAATACTTTATGCCTTCTTGTTATTCAGAAATAAATGTGGCCTTAAGTAAAAATGTATTTGCTTATAGGACAAGAAACATGGCTTGTCTGATTAACAAGAAGTTAGCAGTGAAAAATGTTGGATAGTCACAGACATGGAGATGCATACAGAAATAGAAATTTCTGGATAACATAAAAAATGAAGACAAAGTTTGTGATCTTTATACATCATACAATATCTAAATATGCCATCAATCTTGAAATATATGCATTAACACAATCAAGTACACTGTGTGACAGAGCTAGCTTCGTTTTCAGGGATTCTACTGATTTTTTTCCAAGTAATGGAATAGGCTTTTCCAGGCTTTTCCTTATGACTACTAGACTAAACACACACATTGGATTAGATTTGCCTTCCTGCCCATGTGGCCTCAGATACATCTATTGTTTAAAATTATTGAAAATATTTTTAACTCAAATGTGATCCATAATTCATGCAATTTGAACAAATAGAATAAAGTGAGTGTAATACCAAAGAACTTAATTATTATATAATAAGTCATAAAATTCAGAAGCTGACCTCAGGAGAGAAACTGGCATGTCAGCTTTGGGAGAGAGATACCTTATGTCTTGAGAGATGACATATCGAACGTTGAGGCAGAAATGTATGCCAGGATTTGAAGTCTAAGCCTCAGAGGCTCAGAAAGAGCAAATATGGTTTATAAAACAAGAAACACAGGTAGCCATGTTGTTTGCATGAGTGCTGTCTATTGCTGGCAAGCCTGACTTCTTTTTTCTGGGAGCATCCTTATTTTGAAGCCATGTCGATGAAATTTTAACAAAAACTCTGACCTTTATGTAAAGAGAGATAAGAAGACATGGAGAGTTACTATTCACTTTTATCTATCTCCTTCAGAAGAATATCAACTAAATTTAAATATGAATTTTCTAAACCTGTCATGGGTAATGTTTAAATTTAGTAGAATGAATTCATAAGCACTTGGGGAACGGGGCCTTGGGATACAAAAGATAGGAAAGTAAGTGTGAGCAAGCAGAGATAAACTTTCCCACAGGCATTAAAAATGAAAGAATGTAGAAATCCTGTAAGAGCATTTGAATACAAGAAACTGTCACGATCGGAGTGGATAAGCAAAGTCTCTGAAGACATAAGAACTTTTGACCTCCATGTTATAATTTTAAATTATATTATATGCCATGTATGTATTGACTAATGCAAAGAATATAGACTATGTCCTTAAGTAAAATTTCTAATGCTGTTTCAGTTAAGATGAAAAGACCACAGAAGGTAGTGAAGGATCTATAGAAACATTGAATGAAATAAGTTTCGCAAAATGTAGCACATTACACCAAACATATTATAGGACACTCAAAGGATATTAGCTAGGGTTAAGCTTGGGCAGCTAAAATTATTTTGGTTGTCCTGGAGGATTGCATTAAGATTGACCAATGACTACAAAGCTGTTGTGACAGCATGACCAAAACCTGGAATATCACAAGCTAGCAAACCCAGGCATGGAGAAGGGAGGTGGCATAACTCAGTTATGCTAACTAAGGAGGCATTGGCAGCCAATAGCTACTGGGAGAGGGGGAGTAACTTGTTCTCATATTATAGCCACTGAGAGGTTAACCAAACTCTAACAGAAGGCCAGATATACCACCGTGCATTAACAGCCCACATTGGACTTGTTGGGTTTAAAAAATTAAAAGATGAGTGGTTGTATCAAAGAGTTGGGGGTGAATATGATCAAAACATATATAAAATTATCAGTGATATATATATGTGTGTGTGTGTGTGTGTGTGTGTGTGTGTATGATCAGTTTTGTTTCTGAAGATTTATTTGTTTCTGAAAACCTGAAAGTAAGACTGAATTGTTGGTGAAACACACATAACTAATGCTTTGAAGAAGAAAAATGATGGAGAGCCAAGAAATGTATACAACTAAAGCAAGCCCTAAAGCTTTCTACACTTTATTATAAAAGTTAATATTTTTCTGCCTTAGAGAAAAGGTATACTTATTAATTCTTTGTGATATACACTCATGTATTGTGCCCTTTCTGAGTATTTACTACATCTCATCAATCTTGTTTTTATAATATCTTTCACAAATGTAGGCAATTTATTAATAGGCAAATCTATTAATAGGGTCTAGTATTGCCATTCCTACTTCCATTATTTTAAGCCAGTTATTTAATTAATCAACAATGTCTCTTATTCTTTTATATTGTGTTCCTGAGGTTGGTAATGAATGCTATCTATAATCTCAATTCTGTACATTTATTTTTTTTAACTAACCACTTGCTAAAGCATCTAAATGAATGCTTGCTAAATGAAAATGACTTTTTGTACATTTTTTGTCTTTCCAGAGTCCTAATTTTTTCACGTCTTAGTTTTTCTACCTGTCCGTGATTTTCAGTTAGCTTTCCCACACTTCCTGCCAGCCACCACTGTAAACACTTTGTTCCACTAGAAGGAGGGAGAAGGACCCCGTCTATTATTGTAAGGGGTTTATAAAGACAAAAACCACAAAGCAGTCACAAGGTTACAGTCTCAAAATACAAAATTACTTATCCTATACCACAATTGGCTAAATGTGAGGTAAAACTCAGCTGTTAGCTCCCTATTAATATATTGCCTACATTTGTGAAAGATATTAATATCTAAGGGGGATAGCAACAGCCCCCCTGGTTACGTCCTCCAGACATCTGCCTACACTTTACTAACATAGGGTCTTCCTGGAGACTTATCTGATTGGTCCATTGGTACTCAATCGATAGGGGAAGTTAGGCGGTCAGCATCTTGTCAGCAGTTTTGTGTAGCTTGGATTTTCCCATTAGCTAATACTTCTCTAAAAGGGGGCTAATGACTCCCGGCTTTCCTCAGGGGTGGGGTGAAGTATGAAGTCCCAGCATAAAAAAAAATGAAATCATTTCCAGCCTCACATTTAACACACAATGTGATCATATCAAGAACAGATGCATGAACAAAGACAGTGTTAGCGTTATGTATGAAGTATGAAGGAGAACATACAATCTTGTTTCAGGCAAATAGTGTTGCTTAAGAAACATGATTTTTGTGCACAATCTTTAATTTGGAATATATTCTATAGTTGTTTAATGAAAGAAAGAAAAATATATTATTTTAAAATGTGTGGGCTTTTAGTACTTAAGAACCATTATCTAAATATACATTAATAAATAAGGAGGGCTTATTCATAGAACAGAGTTGAATGTGAAGGTGGGTGACTTTTTATTGCACCATGGCATGCATATATGTGTACATATGTGTGTGTGTATATATATATATACAAGAAAGTCTACCATACCAAATTTGAGGCGGGACCAAGCCCCTCCTTTCTGTATCAATGCTGAGCAAGGTGTGGTTCCAAAACGCCAGTTCAATGATCTCACTGTTAACTCTAAAATCCTTCACTGTCTTAATCCACACTTTGCCTCACAGATTGTTCATCATTTTGAGCTACTAAGATGTTTCAGGTTTGAATGTAAAAAGAAACCCCAAGAGTATCATATCATCTCCTTAAAGTGAATCTTGGAAACACAATAGAAGGTAAACACATCTGTAAGGAGATTAGGGCCAGGTAAGCTGCTGGCACAAGGCTTCTCCATGCGCCATGTTTCTCCCTCTCTTGCTTTAGCAGCATTTTGTTTTTTTGACTTCAGATATTTTCCTCCCAATACCTTCAAACCTGACATCTTCAATCACCCCAGTATCTATCCGAATACCCAAAAGCTACGTCTACAAAAGTGAGGGAGAATTTGGCTGACTTGCTCATGTCAGGTTTGCTCTGTGGGTTCGATAAGATATAAGAAACTAAAATGGTCTGTGATGCCCCCAGGTCTCATCTGTCATTGGGAAGAAGTCTTCTCAGAAAAAAATGAATGTGTGATGGAAATACACTCACATATTCTATGGTACAACATCCCAACCATTATTTGGAAATATATCAGAACCTTTTAGTAGCTAAAAGCCCCTTCTCTGTCTAGTGTGTAGAAGGTCAAACAGAGTTAAGGATCTTCATTTCCCTAAGTTCTCACTTTGTTCTATACATCACCAGTCTGGGAACTGAATATATGTGTCCACATGATACATTCTCTTTGAGTTTAGTGAGGTATAAGCAAATAAGAACCCAAGTTGAGAGATCTCACAATTGAAAAGATTAAATATTCTTTATAATTTACCATTTATGACATTAGTGAATCAATTCTATTAACACTTCTGAGTACATATTGAGTGGAATTAAAGGCCACTCGATGGGATATGAAGGCAGCAAAATACAGAACCTGCTGACAAGCAGATTAGGCACTGCTGGGGAAATAATTTACACTGAGAGCAGCTACAGAGTTTAAATGTAGATGATTACGTTTGTGCTGGGTGGGTGCTATAAGTGTGGGTACTTGAAAAATCACAATCTCCGTAGGTTGATGTCACTGAGGAAAAGAATCACAGGTTACCTGGACCTTTATATAAAATTAATATTAGAATATTTGTTCAGAATTCATTATGAAAATTATTTTCATTTATGTGATTTGCAATTCTATGTAAAATCTTAGATGGACTATTGTAAATTAATTAATCACGAAGAAATGTGAACTCTCCATACCAAGTTTAGGAAAAGAAAGGAGGAAGTGGAAAATCTAGAATTTTGGGACATATATGACACTCTGGTCCACTAAAGCCATCACAAAGATGTATTGATTCTTTCAGATGTTTATGAAATGCAAATGCCAGGAATACTCTTGGGAATTCATGATGAAAGGCTTGAAAACAAGCCCAGTTCTACAAAATGTAGGAGTATGGACCATGAAATTTACTGTTAAGCATGCTTAACATAAGAAGATTTTGCTTAGAACATTGGAAAATTACTAGACTATTTAAAGTAATTTCTCGGATTTATAAAGCTTATCTGCGGGTGTGTGCTTGACGGGCTTCTGTAGAGACCTTTTCTGGCCACACTAGAGTGCACATTTATATAGAATGGAGAGACTTCCTTTGTCTTCCCTGTAGAGAGCCATAGCAGGGAAATTATAGACGCACCAAGCACAAGTCTTTCAACTAGGTATGTGCTCAGCTTGAAAGGTACAGCCATCTTTAAAAGGTTCTTATTTTTCTTAGTTTGATCTCCCAAATAGAAAACAGTAAAATCTCATGTTGAACATCTCATATATTTATTTATAACTGAACTTTGTACTACTTCTTCTTGAATATGCATATAAACAGACTATGTGCACACATACATTATTCATAATATATGGACAGATTATAGAAAATTACTCACAGTTACATAGATGAACATTTGCAAATGCACGATGTTCCACTATACACTGAAGTGCATCTCATAATAGAACAACTTTTATTATGAGGATCACACTGATTCATTAAGAAATCAGAAAAAGTCAAAACTGTATAGCAGCCCACAAACACCAACACAAAACATTGCATTGCTTTCAGTAAAATGAATAGAGATGTCAGTGATCTGTTAATCAAATTAAGCCTGGCTCAGAAGTATGCTTAACACATGTTTTGTTTTGAGCAAAATTTAAGTCTTAAGAAGCATATGCAAGTACATAAGGTATTAAGAAGGAAAAGCAGGAGAAGAAAGGGTGGAAGAGAGAGGTTAATAAGTGGTGAACATCATCATTCTTTATTGCCTTATTTATAATTTTATATGTGTGTGCACCTGTGTGTTGGGATAAGCATGAGAACACAGTTGTCTGTGCCCCCCCAGAAGAGGGTGTTGTATCTCCTGGAGCTGGAGTCCCTGGTTATAAACTGGTCAATATGGGTCCAAGCAACAGTGCTCTTCACAACTAAGACATTAACTTTAGCTTTTATTGCAACATCATACTTTGCACTTTTTTAAAAGCATAATGTAGTAGAAACTTATTTGTTTTGCTTTAATCCAGTTAGAATTATAAATATCATCTCCCTTCTACTTAAACTTATCAATATATTTTCAATGTATTATCTGACTTCTATGTTTTCACATTCTTTTTTTTTTATTTCTGCTCTTATGAAAATTTATTTTTCCCTTCTGTTTGGTGGGGGGAATATGTTATGAGGCATACAATGCATAAACTTATTTAACTAATCAATTCGTTCAAGAGCATCTGATACTGAAGTTATTGTTTTTTTGTTTTTAAAATGTTTTTAAAATACAGAAACAGAATCATTCTCTATGTAACACGGTGTTTCCTGGTAGTTGTTTCCAGGGATGTTTGCCAAATGCAAACACCATGTCTGCAACATTGCACAAATAAGGTCCCTGGAGAGCTGACACAATTGTAACTCTGCATTAAATCACGTCGTTTCCTTACTCAATGGTAAATCAAACTGAATAAACTTTTTTCCTGTAGAAGCACTATTTAAATTCATGGAAAGACAATTTATCAAACGACACTTCAGTTATTATTTTTTAAAAATGTGAAATTCTGTTGCCTAAGTTACAAAATCTCAAGGTGCATCTATCCGATATTCTACTCTATTTTGTGGCCTGTAATGTAAAAATGCCTTATTAAAATTTCATGTCCCTCTCTAAAATTAAAAGTAGCAGCTCCTAATGGAAGTATCTACCTAGCAGGACAATACCAATCTGATGGAAGTTAGTTGGTAGAAATTTACAAAAAGCAGATTCAATATAATAGAGGTTAATCTGTTGATATTGGAGCAAGGAGTGTTTTATGACCAAACATCTCATGGGGAAGCACAACACACATTCACTCACCCAAGATGGGGAGCCTACAACAGTCTAAATTATGGATGTCAAGTTCAAGTTGTTGAAGCAATGAGTTTTATCTGGGTTACTTACAGGAGCAAAAACGACTCACAGACAGCTGAATCACCAAAGCCCTCCCTAATGTGGGTGATATCTCAAAAAAGTTGGGAAGCTAGAGCACACAGTGCAGCCTACAGGCAGTTCAAGGAGTTGAGAGTATTTTTTCCAAGGGACAGACCTAATCCTCCTCTAAGCAACTTGATTGGTTTCTGCTTGTCCCAGTCAGATGGTCTGATCACAGAGCTTTGCAGCTGGGCTTGTTCCTTCTTTGGAAGAAGGAGTCTATTGATTTTAATTTCAGAGACTTCTGGAAGCTCTTTTGAGTTGTTTACCTTCTGATTTAAGAACCGTCCCTGCAGTATGGGTGTGTTTTTACCTGGCACAAGAGAGTAGGAGAGGAACTTGAGGCCATCCTGGTATGTGGGAGTCTCCATGTAAACTTGGGTAGCCTAAAGTCACCATTATAGAGTTCCTTTGAGTAGACAGACATTTTAACAATTTTAATTTTCAGGGATTTTTTTTTTTTTGCTGGAATTTCCTGGATTTCTTTATTTTTCCCCTAAAATACTGATATTAAAAAAGAGGCTGTTTTGTAAACTTCTATTTCAGTTAAGTTGTTGATCACACTGGACAATGGATTTTTTTTATGCTGACTTTTTTCTTTCCATTTCACTGCATGTGTTTATCAGTAATAACTATTTTTGGTTGGCATCCCTAGAGATTTTAGATAATTCAGCTTTTTATCTGTTAACAGAAACAATTTAATTCCAGTCTTCTAAAATTAACATTTTATTTTGTTTTATTGTCTGATAGTTTTAGACAGTAATGTGAATGCTATTTGAATAGAAATGCAAGACAGGGTTTTATCCTTTTATCCTTTCTTTCTTCCTTCAAACAATTGAGAGAATTTCATATATGTTTTTATTTTCACATAATTTTTGCCTTTCATTTTTCCCCTTCAACTTCTTCTACGCACCCAACTCCTTCTCAAATTCTTGACTTTTTTTTAAATGATTGTTAGGAATTGTCTTATAAAATGCTTTGAACTAGCCACAATAAAGTATAAAACTAGCTATGGGCTTATGATATATGACCATAATTGTGCTAATGCATAGTATTTTTATATTAAATTACTCAAGATATTTTAATCACAGAATACATTGCAAAGTATTTTTCTGCCCCATAATTGATAGAACAATATTTATTGTTTATTCAGTTAATATAGTTAGTGAACTTTTATCCGTACATTTTTTAGATACATGAAACAATGGATAATAGAGATCACAAAGGTAGAGATAATATTTTATATGTACATGCATTGATTAAATTTAATTTATAAAGAAACCAAAACTATAGATTATAATAATAGTTGACAATTACCAACTTACAACTTTATGTCATGCCAAAACTTGTAAGTTACTCATGTATTGATTTTTTACAAAATATTTTGGGTTGTCAGTTGACTGTGGGTATAGAAATTGCAAAAAGTGAACCTTCAAGTCAGGATGTTTTATGGCACACTCCACTTACTTTTAGTATCTGTAATCATATTTGCACTGAACAGAAATTCCAATTAGTTGTATTGAATGAAGCTAACTAGTGAGATATTGAACTAGGCACTTTTAAAAGTATATTCATAAGTAACAGTTGTCGCATAACTTTCTGGTTTTGGTGTTTGGGTAATACTGGTCTTCTAAAATGCACTCACATATTTTGGGTTTTACACCTGAGTTTTCCACCTGGTTCATGTGTTAGCTCTATTTTTTTTTTCTTTTTAAGAATTCTCAGTAATGGTGTCCATAATGTCTGTACTAGTTTGCACTCCCACCAGAAAATAATGAAATTCTTTCTTTTTCTACATCTTTCCTGGCTTTTGTTTTCACAGTAACAGCCATTCTGACTGGGTTAATGTGGTTGAATGTTTACTATAGTATTTTTGCCCACTTTTCTATTGAGATGTTTCTGTCCAGTTCCTTACCCCATTTTTTGATTAGCACTTTTATTACCAGAAACTTTGGGGAACCTTATACTGATGTCATATATTAATGTGACAACTGGGAGTTTCTCTGTGGGTTCTTAATATTTTTGTTCTAAGTAATTTCTGATATTATAATATGAATCATTTCCTTTTTCCTCTTCCTTCATTCAAACCCAGGCATGTACCCTACACTTAATTCTCTTTTAAATTCATGTCCTCTTTGTGACAGACACACATAGACACACACACACATAGACACACAACACACACACAGACACACATACACACACACACATAGACACACACACACACACATAGACACACACACACATAGACACACACACA
>NC_022021.1:44196566-44201796 GCF_000317375.1 Microtus ochrogaster
CACACACACACACACACACACATTTTTGGGTATAAGTTTTTGTAGACTTTCGTTAGGAATTATGTTGGTTTAGTAAATTTGTCATTATAAAGTCTCCTCCAATAACTATGATTTCACTAGAGCAGTCAGTTAAATTTTCAAGTAAACATTCTGTCCTTGGATGTCTGTGCTTTCTGAGTTTTGTAAATTTAGTTACTTATTTTTTGAGTTCTTTCAACTTCGATCATTCTTCTGTGGGGGAAATTTTCAATTCATAAAAGGTAGCTACAGAGCAGACATCCAGATATACAATTTTACTTACATTTATAATCAAGACCACTTCCTTAAAAATCAAAATGCCATAAAAATACTCCTTTTAGAATATAGACTTCAACTACTCAAGGACAATGCTTCAATGTATCTTACCTGTGAATTTTCTTCTAGCAATATTAAAACATGTATTGAACTTTTTCTGAACAGATTTGAAAAAGTGAAGGCATAGTTCCCTTAGATTTTTCTTTCTCCCTCACCAAATATGTACAGGAAATATTTTCAAATAATTTGATAAATATTGTTTAAACTTAAGTTTTAAAGAAATTAAGAAATACAAGGCCAAATACATGAATATTTATGAATTAGTATTAGAGTCAAATGCTATGTAGTAACTCTCATACATTTTAAGAAATAAATCATTAGGGAATTTCATTGTACACATATGTATCTACACAGCTAAGAGACTATGGCATCAATATCCCTTGGTGTCATTTCTCCCGTGTATGTTGTCGCTTGCTGATAAAAGTAGCAGAATAACTTGTTCTTTGATAATTGTTTGCTGTCATGTTCTCTTTAGATACAAGGATATAAATGTTCATTGATTTTTGCATTCAACATTTCACTTAAATTCAGAAGAATATCCAAAATTGATTCCTAGAATTAGAATTACTGCATTCAAGTGTACTGTGTGAAACTTCTACAGACTAAATGCAAATATTTTGCTTGCCTCCTCACTACTCCAAGCAAACTTTTCCTCTTTATCTCAGGTGTTCATCAGAAAAAAAATAATCTCAAATCATTGTCTAACTATTACAATTGGGTAGTCATTTACAGGGACACTCAGCTCCACTTGTTTGGTAATCGAATTACCGTCCCTAACGATGCAAAGTAGCTGATAGTGTGTTGGGGACCAGTCTCAACAAAAATAGCTTTTGCCACGGTGGGGGCATTGGGATTTTAGAAATATCAGTAAAGAATATGAAGACACAAAAATAATCAAACGGAAAAACGCAGAATAACACCAGGAGGGAGTACCAGTGAGTACTAAAAATCATATGCATTTAATTTCCAACTGGTTAAAATACCCCTGACCACAAAAGGTAAAAGTAAGATTTAAAAAAAAAAACCTACATTAACACATTGTGAAGAAATGAACAGACCAGTTAAAGGTCGCAGGCTACAGCCGTAGTTAATTATTCTGTTGGTAGAACAAAACAAATCCTGCTCAGACCCTAGACCAAAACATTCTATAAGCAAACCACTGGCTGCATGGAATCCAATGTTATCTATCTCCTTCAATGAACCAGAACCTGAGTAGGATCCTTAGACTTTTGTTTGCAGTAGAAAGAGATCTACTTCTCTATTGCTGAAATACAAGGTCTGGCTATTAACCACACCTGTGGGCAATAACCTTGAGAGAGCAGGGGTCTCTGATCTTAATCTAGGTTTTGCCTTTGAGGTAGAAACACAGTAACTTTGAACGAATAGAGGTAAATTTGAACTCTCTGATTTTTGGTTGATGTGGAAATAGGCTCCCACTTTTGAGCCTCCACAACAGTAGCTATGTTCTCATAGTGTGTAGAGATCTTCTAAGGCAGGAAGGTGTTCATGTGAGGAGGGGGATCCTTAGGATGGAATGAATAGAGGGGGTAGGAAGGAAAATTTGTCAGATCACCGGTATAAACAGTTCACACCACTTCAATGCTTCTGTGTCATTCACACATCATCCTGGAATGAATAAAATATGCCTTTTGTAATCTCAAAGAATTAACAAAATGTTTGCACTATTCCTGAAAGTGTTTTTCTCCATAATTAATTACAACAATCTAAACCCATGTCTGACCATCATAATATTTCCATAGTGGAATTCATAGTTACAAATATATTTAGCAAGCAAGAAAGTTAAAGAGATGATCGAGTTAGATCGGGCTGAGTATACTAAACATAACCAAGAAGCAGGACAGTAGACACATTCACCTCACAGCTGTTTGCTGATTTCACATTGTGTTTAATTTAACAGGGCAGAAACAGGAAAGGAGAAGATTTTCCATTCACATTTGTTGTCACCATATCAGTTATGTGCTGATTAAATCAAATAAAATTATCGAGATCTGTGTTTGAGACAGGAGAAGCCACAGAACTTTTGAGAACAAATAGTTAATAAAAATGTGCAGACTTAATGTATATATTATTTTATCCTACAAGAAGACTGAACCAAATGGAGATATTTGATTTACTTTAGGGAATTAATTCAGGGTCATGACATAGCAGGCATAAACAGCCAATAAAAGAATTTCCAGGTGCAAGCCCCTGACCCTTTCATAGAACAGCAAAATGACCCCAGGAGTCTGGCATGAAAGAAAGACAATGGAGTTATAGGCTGGGAGAATCAGACACTGCAAAAGAAAGATGCTGCCCTTATTATAACAGACTAAACCTCTGAAACTGTGAGCCTGCCCCAACTAAATGTTTTCCTTTATAAGAATTGCTATAGCCATAGTGTCTCTTCATAGCAGTAAAACCCTAAGACACCAGGTAATAGAGAGGGACTACTTGAGAATGACATTCAACTTTCCACATGGCTTGTCAAAACACAAACTACTCTCTTGAGAAGTTACCAAAAGCAGTTGTTCTGAATTAATCTTTGGGTGATGAGTTCCCTGGATGGGTGCTATTGCTAGGGAAGATTGAACAGCTAAAATAGAATAAAATGATGGAGTCAATCAAGAAAATTATAGAGAAATAGGATTTCTTTTTGAGAAATAGGAATTTAAAACATCTTATCCTTAAGGAGCTAGAACATAGGTATGAGTATATTGAGGGTGGGGTATGAAGATAAAAGAGACTAAATCTTGTGAAAGTCAAGTGTCTGTGTGAAGTACTGAAAGATTTGGAAATGGTAGTTGTAGTGCTTATACACCATTTTTAAAGCAGTTAATGCTTCCAATATTTCCATTTAATAGTTAATATTTATTTCATATATGTAGAACTTTACAAAAATATAATATATATATAATTACAAACACATGAATACAATTTATCAAAATTATTTAAATGAAGTTAAGGATGATACTGGACACAAGATTTGCAGCCTGTGTAGTTTTGACTTTAAACATCTTGAGTGATCTCATTTGAGGTTCTATCTTAAATGCCCATAGAGAAAATACTGGCTAGAGGTTCTCTCTTGTCCAAGGAAAAAGTTTATCTCCTGCTTTTGCCTTGTAGATTATCATAGTCATTGAGATTGCTAATGGATATGAAACAAACATAATCCTATATTTTGGCATTTGAAATATAGTATTAAAAAATCACTATTGCCTAAAGCAGAGTATAGCTTAATTGTTATAGCACAAATGATTGTTATTTTCATATACAGAAAGCTTGTACAGGAAGAAGTCCCCTAAGTTCATTAAGCCTTCATCAAGTGTGGTGATGCTAAAGATCAGCCCACGCTTGAGTTTTAGTTCTATGGATAGAGGTTTTCCTTGTGGCTCTGAAAGATACGACCTCAAATGAAGGTCAATATAGATTCTCTTATCCGGAAGAGTGTCCTCACCTTTCCTGGGCACATTTTTCTTTGTGGCATTTACATCTTGGTCTTTGTTAGCACCCATGACAGTGGATATGCCCACAGTTGAAAAGCTTCAGTTAGGTAAACTACAGGAATTGTTCTTTATTTTATTCTATTAAACAATTGCCTGAGGTGATATTTTTGGGGCAGGTATAATTATGATTATCACCTAATGAATGTATTGGGGTTGTTTATATTAAAAATCAATGTGTGTGTTTGCATAAGTGTATGTGTGTGTGTGTGTGTGTGTGTGTAACACCTCGAAGATGTCTTAATGCTGAAATTACAAAAATAAAGTTTTCTAATTATACTAGGTTCTAATTCATTGTGATCTAAGCTCCCCGACCTTTGCCTAGAGTTAGTCATACCCACAATAAGAATCCAGTGAATTAAGAAACTTTACTTCAGCCCTAGTAATAGTTGCCTAAAAGACATGGCTTATTCAGCTTGCTCTAGTGTAGTAAAATAACATAGGCTGGGTGACTGTAATAACACCAATTATAAACCAAGGACAAATAGAAAAGCAAATTCTCCTATCTGAACACTGCAGTGAACTGTATGAGACAAATGGCCCCAAAGAAAGTTGTCACGATATGAATTTCACTGATAAAACTGTCTACCATGGAAGCTAGCGGTGTGGGTCACAGCGACAAAGGTATAAAGAAGTGTAGGCTCTGTGATTGTAATCTAAATGCAAATCACAGTTTAATTTCTTGAAAACAACATTAAATATAGCTTAATGTGGTTTCCTCATTACTGGTCCTCACCCAGAGTTATTACAGGCTTCTGAGCAGACCAGTCATCAAAAATAATTATGCTTTGCAGTGTAGTTTGAGATTGGGGTCATCTGGCTGATTTCAAGAAAGAAAATGCAATTCTTTTCCTTTTAATTATGACATGTGACACGGTGACAGAAGAATTTGCAAAATTCCAGACTAAACTCACAAAATAGACTTAAAAACATATAAAGCAGAGTAAAACTTTTATAGAAGCTAGCTATTTCCCTACCATGATATTGAATAAAAATATTTATAATAGAAAAGTAGATATCTTAGTAGATGCGAAATTTCATTTACATGTTTAATATTAAAGTTACCCTACATGTAATTTCTTTGGTCTAGCAGGACTCCAGATATGAGTCTGAAAACAGAATATGCAGTGGAAGGAAGAACATGAGCCATATCTCAGTTCCTGGACAGATGCAGGAAAATCTTTTCCTTGCTACCTAATGTCTTCTTCCTTCCTTCCTTCCTTCCTTCCTTCCTTCCTTCCTTCCTTCCTTCCTTCCTTCCTTCCTTCCTTCCTTCCTTTTCTCTCTCTATCTCTTCTTCTTCTTCTTCTTCTTCTTCTTCTTCTTCTTCTTCTTCTTCTTCTTCTTCTTCTTCTTCTTCTTCTTCTTCTTCTTCT
>NC_022021.1:44201896-44208052 GCF_000317375.1 Microtus ochrogaster
TCTTCTTCTTCTTCTTCTTCTTCTTCTTCTTCTTCTTCTTCTTCTTCTTCTTCTTCTTCTTCTTTTTCTTCTTCTTCTTCTTCTTCCCTCTCTCTCTGTGTCTTTCCTTCCATCCTTGTGCTGCACCCATCTCTTTCTCTTCTTTTCCCTTCTCTCCTTGTCTTCTGTATTTCTCCTTGATCTAGTTTCATACTATTTAGTTCCATTCCCTTCCTTCTATCTAGAACCTAGGAACTGCTCTCTCTCTCTCTCTCTCTCTCTCTCTCTCTCTCTCTCTCTCTCTCTCTCTCTCTCTCTCTCTCTCTCTTTCTTGCTGGCTTGCTTTCTCTCTCCCTCCCTTCCTTCCTTCCTTCCTCCCTCCCGCCCTTCCTTCCTTCCTTCCTTCCTTCTTCCTTTCCTCCCTCCCTCCCTTTTCTCTTTTCTTCCCTGTCCTGCATTCCTCCCTTCCTCCTCTTTTACCTCCTTTTCCTGTCTTCCTTCTGTATCTCTTCTTGATCTAGTTTTAAAACATTAAGTTACATTCTCTCCATTCTATCTAGAATTCCTTCCTTCCCTCCCTCCCTCCCTCCCTCCCTCCCTCCCTTCCTTCCTTCCTTTTATCTTTTATTTATTGGTACTGGATGCTAAGATTGGATCCACTGCTTTGAACTGGTCAATACTGTCAACTACCATGGAGTTGCAATCTCATCCACACTCTAATTTGAGCTGAAATTTTCCTACTTTGTAATTTATGAGAATATTTTTTGTGAAGAACCACTAGACTATTATGGAAAAATAAGGGCTATATTTAAAACTATTTGAGATGAATTGCTATTTCTGTAATTTGAATATTATGTTCAAAACCTTCAGTTCCTCTTTCTTCCATGTATCCTCACTGAGCTTCTTGTCAAGCTCACTGGCTTCATTGACTGATATTTCTAGTCTTATCTCCAACACTAGCAGCTTTCTTAGTCAGTGTGTTTATATTTTAACACACAAGTCTTTTAAAAAATAAAAGAGAATGGTCTTTCTGGCAATTACCCATTACTTGTATATGAATTGTAACTTGTACTCTGTGGTCTTTAAAAGCTTTGTCTGAGTAAGGTTTCTTAATTTCTTCTTTGTGGGATTCACTATTTGCATTTATCATCTTCTTAGGGCTGTATTGAGTCATTGTGTTGCTGTTACTTGGATATTTTTAATGATTATGAGAAGGAACTTAAAAGTTTCCTGATTTTTTGTTATCATAATTAATATTTTTGCTATTGTTGTTCTTCTGAATTGATGGGTATTGACCTCAGCATCTCAAATGTGCTAAGTAGAGCTCTACCACTGAGTTACAACTCAGTCTCAGTGTTTTTTTTTTTTAGCAATGTAGACTACAATATTCATTCTCAGCAACTATGATTAGCAAGACCTCTATCACAGGTACATATAACAGATGATATCATTAGGTGGCATTACAGTCAGACATTGAAAAATATTGGTATACTACCTTTTTAATTTTTAGTTATTTAAATGTCTATACTTCTCTCCCAGGGAGAAATGCAAATACCTTGGAAAGAATGATCATTTTATGTTTGTTTTTTTAACATCCCAAATACCTATAAAAACTAAACTCTTTTCCTAAATATATTTTTCATTTCCTTTAAAACCTAAAACTATTTTCTATTATAAAACTGTGTATAAGTATATCAAGACTATTGGTTATGGAAAATAGCTTGTTATAAATTCTACATATATGTTATACAACTCTACATCTCATTATTGGTTTGACTTTAATAGCTCTTATTAAATGTTCTCCTTATCTTGAATAAAATATTATATTATAATTCCCCATGTCAGTACTATTAATAAAGAATGTCTAGGATCATCATATTTCTTTTAAAATGTATTAAGCATGTTTAATTGTGGTCTGAAGCACTGTATTTATTTATATGCTAGCATGCTGAAGTAATTGAGCTCTGGCCTTCATATCTACAGCTTTCACAACCTCTGTTAGCCTGTTTCCAAATGTCTGTATTATGTTTTTCAGTAGGACTGTCTTCAAGGGTTAATATAAAGTACATAGGACCATTTTGGCTCATAGATTTTATCAGATAATAATTGAAATGGTTGTTCTACTGAATACTAAGAACTTGGACAGTGTTCCCAACCTGATCTTATTATTTAATGTGTTGAATGACTTGCTAAGATGGTTTCCAGCATGACACAGAAGAAAAGCGAGGCGAATGGGCCTACTATATTGATTATTTTTTCTATAGGCAATTTCTGAAGGCTTCTTTGTTGATTTGTCTTTAAACCAGGTTTCAGCGTATATGACTAAATTTGGAGAAGTAGTGAAGACATCTGGCCGTGTACTCAAGGGAAGTGATGAGTGCCACATAGAAATGAATGCTTGGCTTCTATTTTTTTTAAAGAACTATAATGAAAAATAAATCTTTAAAGATAGTATATAATGTTTTATGACAATGACGTTTTTCTCCCTTTTATGTTTGTCTTTGTTTCTGTTTAATGTCATAGCAAGTCTCCTAAGATTTCCAGGTTAGTATTGAACTTCAGCCAGTCAAGTAGCTGGGATTACAGGTAAATACCACAGCAAACAACTGAGCTTTATATTTTTAATTACTTTATCCATGCAATATTACACTTCTGGAATTGATTCTCAGCTTATAAATTTGTACCTAAATATAACGAAGTATATAAATTTTATTATATTTATGAAATAAAAATTCAAATATTTGGAATACATATTTGTTTTGGGGATAATACATAATAATTGTGTATAGATAAGGTGATTTTGAATTTGTTAATATCCACCTTTATATTAATGACAAAATATTTCTTTAATATCACCACTTCAATAAAAAAAACTATTCAATATAAATCTCCATTCTTTATTTGCAAAATGACATTAGCTTTGTGTATTAACATTTTGTACATGATAAAATAGTCCTTTTGTTTAGTTTTATGCTTATTTTTCTAAGACATCAACATGGTCTTATTTTTCATTACTGAAGCAAAGAGGAGATATTAAATGCAAAATATTGTATTTAAATGCAAATTCTACAGCTGAATATAACAGAGGCAAATAGTGTGTTATGGGATCACATGAATAGTCATTAAAACTGAACTTATATTATTTAGAACTTCTTTTTGAGAAATTTAAACATGTGGGAATGTGCAGACATATCCATGAAATCATTTCTCTCTCTCTCTCTCTCTCTCTCTCTCTCTCTCTCTCTCTCTCTCTCTCTCTCTCTCTCCCTCCCTCTCTCTCTCTCTCTCTCTGTGTGTGTGTGTGTGCATGTATACCCACTAACACTAAGAAAATGCCTTCATAGAAATGGCACATTAGCTGTGAGATATAGAGGACATCCACCTTCACACTAAAATTCCTAGGCTACAATTTATTGCTCTTAAGATTTCAAACAAAAGACCTAAAATGTTGCTTTATATTCAACCCATTAAACACAATGTTATTTTTTTCAGAAATTAGTGAATATCACCTTGTTTTATATGTAGATAAATTGTTCTGACAATTTGTATTTTTATTTTGCTTCCAGATCTAATGCTCTGTGTGTGTGTGTGTGTGTGTGTGTGTGTACATTTATGTAGTTATTCTCCTTGACTTTTTACCATTTAACCTTTCCCATGCAAGCAATTTTTTATCTCTCAAATTCATGGCCTCTATTTTTTTTCTTGTTGTATACCCATCTTCCTCTTTATCTCTCATCTATCTCTCTCTTGTCTGTCTTTTATCTATCTATCTAAATATCTATCATTCCTTCCTTGTATAGTGACCTATTAACTCTGTCCATATAAAGCTATTGTATGTATATGATTTCAAGAATGCCTACTTGGTATCAGAGAAGCAATTTTGAGTGTCTTCCTAGGAGAAGATTATTTCTTCTCTCAACATTCCTTAGTTGTCTGTAGTTCTTTTAGGGTTGAGACCTTTTAAGATTCCCCCTCCATGATATCATGCCTGCTGGTATCATCCTTGTTCACATCTTAATAAAGCAGTTATGTAGGTGAGACTTCATGAGTATGCTTCTCTGATGTTCACAGAAAATATAATATCACTACAAACTTTCTGTTTCTCTGCCTCATACTATCATTCCATCTTCTCTTCTATGATACCCGAGTCTTGTATGCAGGAATTGTGTTGTGGATGTATTGGTAGAAGTTAGGCAATACGCAATCTCTTGTTCTCTATTTTTTTATCAGTTGTGGTTTTCTGTAATGGTCTCCATTTGGTAAAAGGAGATGTTTTTCTGGGTAGTAAGAACTATACAAGTCAGTATAACTAACTGCTTACTGAGATGAACCTAGGATACACACAGGGTACAGCATGAAATGCCTAACTAACAGCAACCCAATCTGCAATAAATAGTCTAGAGAACTACTCCTATATTCCCAAATATCATTTATAAATATTTGTTTATGTTTAAAGGAGGAAATGCTCGAAGAGCAATCAGGGTTCCCTGACCTGTGGGAAGTCCAAGGACCATCCACCTCCATCCAGGTCTAGTAAGGTGAGCATCCAAACTGCCTAGGCTCCCCCAAAGCCAGTGCGTGCAGTAGGATCAAAAACCCTTTGCCATTGTTCTTGAGTTCTCAGTAGTCCTCATTGTCCGCTATGTTCAGCAAGTCCGGTTTTTATCCCATGCTTTTTCAGACCCAGGCCTTTGGGGGAGGGGGAGGGAAATGGGAGGCGGTGGCGGGGAGGAGGCAGAAATCTTTAATAAATAAATAAATTAAAAAAAAAACATCCTTGGGAACCAAAGGTAATATTCCAAAAAAATCAAGGGAAGTACTCATGGAAGAGAGAAATACACAGGCACACACACACACACACACACACACACACACACACACACACACACACAGAGAGAGAGAGAGAGAGAGAGACAGAGAGAGAGAAAGAGAGGAAGAAAGATGTATGGAGAAGAAGGGAGGGAAGGAAAATCGAGGGAGGGAAATAAAATATTTACAGATGCTGAAACAATTCAAAACATTTGAATATGGAGAAAGAGATAAACTATAGTTGAAATCAATTTGAAGTAGATGTTGAGAACCTTGAGAATTTTATAATTATGATTTTGAATCAATAAATGGCATTTGTTAAAAAAATAAAAAATAAAGGAGGAAATGCTATAGAAATGGATATTTTGAACTGGTATGGATCTTGCTTTTTTGATACAAAATTAAGGTGAATTTTGTTATACTGTGTATATGTATATTTCTGTTCTTTATTAAGGTATTGTGATTGTGTAGTTCATTTAAAAATATAATATATAATTAAAAATATATGTTAATAGATAATCATCTATACTACTCAAGCTTGTAGTCAGGTTAGTTACGTTTTCTAGATATACAGAGATTTATTTCAGTTAGATAGGTATTCAAATCTTTTTTATTGATTATTATTGAGCTCTATATTTTTCTCTGCTCCCTTCCCTGCTTCTCTCCTCCCATTCAAGCCTCTCCCAAGGTCTCTGCGCTCCCAATTTACTCAGGAGGTCTTGTCTTTTTCTACTACCATGTAGATTAGAGCCATGTATGTCTCTCTTAGAGTACTCATTTTGTCTAGGTTTTCTGGGATTGTGATTTGTAGGCTTTTTTTTTTTGCTTTATGTTTAAAAAGAACTTATGAATGAGTATATATGATTATTGTCTTTCTAGGTCTGGGTTACCCCACTCAAAATGATGTTTTATATCTCCATCTATTTGCCTACAAATTTCTAGATGTCATCATTTTTTTTCTGCTGTGCAGTACTCCATTGTGTAAATGTACCACATTTTTTTTTTTAAATCCATTCTTTGGTTGAGGGGCATTTAGGTTGTTTTCAGATTCTGGCTATGGCAAACAATACTGCTATGAATATGCTCTTATGGCATGGTTGATATATACCCAAAAATGGTATTACTGGGTCTTGAGGAATGTTGTTTCCTAATTTTCTGAGAAATCGTCACACTGATATTAAAGGGGGATACCAGCTTGCACTCCCACCAGCAATGCAGGAGTGTTCCCTTTACCCCACATCCTCTCCAGCATAAATTGTCATCAGTGTTTTTTTAATTTATTTATTTATTAAAGATTTCTGCCTCATCCCCGCCACCGCCTCCCATTTCCCTCCCCCTCCCCCGATCAAGTCCCCCTCCCTCATCAGC
>NC_022021.1:44208152-44213852 GCF_000317375.1 Microtus ochrogaster
AAAGCCAGTACGTGCAGTTGGATCAAAAACCCCATTGCCATTGTTCTTGAGTTCTCAGTAGTCCTCATTGTCCACTATGTTCAGCAAGTCTGGTTTTATCCCAGGCTTTTTCAGACCCAGGCCAGCTGGCCTTGTCATCAGTGTTTTTGATCTTGGCCATTTTTACTGGTATAAGATGAAATCTCAGAGTTGTTTGGATTTGCATTTCTCTGATGACTAAGGATATTGAGCATTTCCTTAAGTGTCTTTCAGCCATTTTAGATTCTTCTGTTGAGAATTCTCTATTTAGGTCTGTACCCCATTTTTTATTGGATTATTTGTTCTTTTGATGACCAATTTCTTGAGTTCTTTGTATATTTTTGAGATTAGACCTCTGGTGGTGGAAGATCTTTCCCATTCTGTAGGCTGTCATTTTGTCTTGTTGACCATGTCCTTTACTTTATATAAGCTTTTCATTTTCAGGAGGTCCCATGTATTAATTGATTCTCTCAGTGTCTGTACTACTGGGGTTATATTTAGAAAGAGGTCTCCTGTGACAATGCATTCAGGCATACCTCTCACTTTCTCTTCTATGAAGTTCAGTGTCTCTATTTGGTACAAGGAGATGTTTTTCTGTGAATTGAGAACTATACAAATCTGCATATGTAAGTAAAATATGTAGAATATAATTAAAAATTATGCTGGTTTGTGTTTTTAATAATTTAGACAAATGTATATATCACCTGTTAGCACTGGATATACTTAGATTTCTTGAAAGTTTACAGTAAGGGAAGAGTTCCAACATTTATGTGATATTGTGCCTACTAGACTGAACTGGATGCATGATTCAAAGATTTATTTTCATAGATCTACAGTGATGAATGCCCTCTTAAATATTTTTAACTTATGAAAGAAGAATTCCTTCATTTATTTTTCCTTAAAGCACCATTCAGTCTTTAGATTATTTCTCACAATTATTCCAATGTATAATAGCCTCATAAATCAAATACCCAGAGTAGGGCAAGTTTTTCAGTGTAGTCTGACATCTACTCCCCAAAGACAATGAAGAAGTATGTTTTGTGTATCCTTTTAGAACAGGGTTCCTCATTATCATGTCAGAAACACAAACTTTTAAACATTTTTAATAGTTACTATCCATATTTTTTGATAACTCTCATCTACGGCAGGCTACCCTGCAAAAATCAATCTCAGCTGCAGTGGAAATTATTTTTCTTTCTTTGATTTTCTTCTAGCCCAAGGGACTGAGTACTACATTTGTTCTACACATTTTTGCTGAGTCCTTTATTTTGCTATTAAAGTAGGAACTGAGCTAGGAGGGCTAGCTCTCAGGTTGTGTAAGGCACAGGTTATATCTTAGGAATATTGACATGACATTTACCATTGGACCTGAGGTCCTATGGATGCAATTATGATCAAATTTCCCAGGATTACAGACCAGAAACATTATACATCAGCTATCAAGAAACCTATAGGTGTGTAACAAGCTTCTCCTGTACTATAAATTACTATGATCTTTTAAAGTACTGAAATCTGATTTTATAACATTATATTGTTACAAAATCTTTTAGAGTCTGTTAACTTAGAATAAGTGTCTTTTGATAATAAATAAGAAGCCTCTTAGAAATAATTAACTAGAAGTTAATCATTAAGTTTCAACAGCCCATGAGCTAGGAATCTCATCAGTTAGCATCTTAGGCCCTGAGAATACCTCCTCCACCCAGCTCATTGAAGCTGTCTCTGTGGTGTACTATAAGAACCAAAGTTACATTTTCAGTTTTAATTACTATGCCTAAGAGATCCATGAAACAAAAATGCCTTTGAGCTGCAGGCCCCTTGCCCAAGGACATATAGTTCCTGAAATATCAGAGGCTATTATGTATGGGAGGTAACAAGTCACGTGTTTTTCATTCTACTAAACAAACATTTGACCCATGGGACCTAATTGTGCTTGATCACACATGGAGGTTTCCAGGGTGCAGGTACTTCAAGATGTTTGCCCTTGATTAAAACTGATGAGAAATGCAATTAATTATGGGTTTTGTTTTTTAAGCCCTTGTCATACTTGATTCTGGGCTGTTTCCCAGGAACTTGGGTATGGACCTGGGCAGAGCCCATCCTGCTAACCAGTATTTAATTAAGGTTAACTTGAAATTTTGATTTCAACCGTGGTAGTGGCCTTATTCTTACTACTGGGGTTAACAGTATTTTAAATTTGCCTTGATTTATGACTGTCTTCATTCTGTAAAACTATAAAGACTTCATAAATCTGCTTCCACAATGGAACATGGAATTGGCAGCAAATCTGTGTTCCGAGGCCATGGTCACTCAAAGTGTCTCCAGAATAAACCCTGTTATTCCCTTTCAGATGAGTGTTGTAGTTTTTCTACGTTAGCATTTATGGCAGCCAACATGGGTGAACAATCTACTTCTCACAGGAGTAATCACACGAACGAGAGGCAGGTACCTCCCATAGACTCACTGGGTCTAGGCCAGTTGGTGTTATTTCCTAGGGTGAATTGATGGTGAGTTTTTTGGGGGACTCTGGATGTCACTGTCTTGGTCAATGGTACATTTTGTTTATTCTGAGCTGGTTAAAAGAATCCTACTGTGATATATAGGGTTTTTTTTCCCCCTTTGTCTGCTCTCATAAATATTTAAGGTATCTCATTTGTTTGTTTCCTTTAAAAACATTTTGCTATAATATTTAGCTTGTTTGCTTTCTCTTAGGGTTCTCAAGGATTTTGAATCCTGGTCATTGAGATTGTTTTCACTATTTTATTTGATTTTGGTGCTTTCAAAGTATTTTTTTCTTGTCATGGTTTTAGTTGATTTTGAAATATTTTCATTTATTTTCATTTGGCTTTTGTCTCCCAACATTCGGTGCTCCTGACTGTTGCTTCTTCTGTAACTTTACCAAGCCTGCAGTTTAGAAGTTTTTTAGATGCCTGATGATTATGACAACAAAACCACAGGCACTTGTTCCCTGCCACAAGTGTGGAGGTGTCATAAGGAACTTCATTGGCTCATTCAGGAAGACATGTTCAATGGTCTAATTACCCAGTGTGGGAGTCCCCTTACATTTGTAGAAGTGTGCAAGATAATCATGAGACCTAGTGGGAAAAGGTTGCAGGGTAAAAGCTGAGAAAGTTTATCCCAAAAGGAACACACAAAACAGACTCAAAACACATATTTCCTAGCTAACATTGACAACAACTTTTTGGGAGAAAAAGAAAAAAGGAAAAATATATACATACAAACATACATACATACATACATACATACATACCTGCATACATGCATACATGTGAAATAAGTTTCCAAAAACAAAGAAATGTTTAGAGACAGACCACCATCAGTTACTATAGCTGGCATTAAGTCTGATAACCATTAGCTTTCAAGTATTTGGATAAACATGGAGATCTAAAGATAACTATCTCCAAGCTTGATTATCTTTAAGACTTAATGATGTCCTATACAGCAGGGTTTTTTTTGGGGGGGGGGGTTATTTTATTATTTACCACAAACAGGCTTTGAAAAATGCAAAGTATCAGTGAACAACACCAACAACAAAGCCAGATAAAAAATTGTTTTGTTTAATAAATAACAGTTTTAAAAATACCTATGAGTTAAGTTGGATACTAAAGAATTAATTAAGAGAAATCTCCCAGTTTATATCAGCCAAAGGTAAAACCTAGAGTAACTGTTCTTCTTCCCTTTCTCTGACCTTGCTTCTTTTTTCTTTGTCATAGCTTTTCCTTAGACTCTCATTAAGATAAAGCTTATGAATGGTTGTTTAGAATGAATGTGGTTGTAATTAAGTTATATTGATATAAAGATTATACAATTTTAAAATGTATTTAATATCCAGAGATAAAAATTTTAAGTATTGATCTTTTTCTTAGTATCCTTTCACTAAATGACCATTTAAAACCTATGATTAAGCATGTTTTCTTATTGGACAAAGCCTTTGCCTTTTAAAAATATAATTATTGCCTAAAGTATATGAAAATCTGTTTAGAAAATGATACCCACATAAAATATTTCCACTAAAATACACAGTGATTGGAAAACCTGCGTTTATTGTAAGTGACTTTTACCTGTGACAACTAAAATTTAAAAGTAATTATAGTTTTCTTCAAAGCATAAAAAACATATGATTTCATCACCTAGAAGAAACAGAACATGGCATCACACACTCCATCATGATTTAAAGATCAGGTCTACATCTAGGTGTTTCTAACTCACTCCTACAAGGTCAGGAGCTTTCTCACACCACCTGAGAGCAGATTTACATGCACTTGCTCTATGTGCTCATCTTCAATGCCACTTATGGTACACACCCTATGCAGCTAACTTTTTCTGATTTTTCATGTTTCTTATATAATTTTTTAATTAAATTTTGATTTGCACCTAGCATATTACTAAATAATGAAATAAGATTAGTCCTGGTTTTAGTGAAATTATAAATAAAAATATGATATCCTTTGATTGATTATACCCTTTTTATGACTGTTTGCTTTCAAACAGATGTTTGAAAGATTGAAGTTCACATTTCCATTCTCTTTATTAATATATTTTAATTATTCAATGTAATGTGTTTAAAACAAATTTAAATTAAACTTTCACTCCATTTACTCTGGCTAGAGAAATCAAAGATTTTGGTTAATTTTTACCAAATTATATAAAAGACATCAATGATGCTTTATACTTTAAATCTTGATATTTATTAGTATCTAAAATGTTTCATATACGTTTTCCATATACAATCAGGATAAAAAATTAATTCAACAGTATTTTAACAATAAAAAAGAGACAATACCACATTAACTCCTTTAAATATTCCATTCAAATATGAGCAAGACAAATAAAACAATTGTAAATACAGGGAACTGTATAGTTAGTTAATCTCGCTGTGTGGTGGTGCTCGCCTTAAACCCAGCACTAGGAGGCAAAGGCAGACAGATCTCAGTAAGTTCAAGGCCAGCTTGGTCTACAGAGTGGAGTTCTAGGACAACAGAGAAACCCTTTTAAACAGAGAAGCCCTGTCTCAAGACCCGCCCACCCCAAAAACACACACACACACACACACACACACACACACACACACACACACACAAAATTTGTCTCACAAATTTTGATTATTTTATCTTTTTCTTTCATCTGTAATCTTCATTCTTTTAGGCCAAAATGCAAAATGTTCTTGTAATGTCAGATACAAAGGGACTATGTAATAATTCTGATCCAGATAATAAAGGCAACTAGTATTAAGACCCAGGATTTTCTTCCCTAATGGCTTTTATGAGCTCCCAGGACTACTTACTGTCCTGTTTTCTTCAGCCTCATCTCCATAAGAGCCTAGGAATAAGACTCCTAGCCAGGAGCAACCTCACAGTATTCAATACATGGCTGCTGCATGCATAAAATGTGATGCTTGGCCAACAGGGAACCTGTGAGCAAATTCCTGGGAGACGCTGTCTGCCTTTGGACAAAACCTACTGGAAGAAGTCTGTGTCGGCAGAGACTGGTGTACACACTCAAATTTCATTACTGAGGAGAGACTGGAAATCTTTAGGTACAAATGCTAATTAATTTATCGCGGGATGTAAAACTAGTTTCATGAAACTGCCTCCATGCTGCACTGTGGAACTTTTGATAACCTAAATCTCTGTTTCCAAGTCATTGTCACCTAAAATGGCTCCA
>NC_022021.1:44214336-44230838 GCF_000317375.1 Microtus ochrogaster
ATAGCCCTGAAGGTCTATTCTCTTATTCTAGCACTTCCTCCTCAGGCTCACTACCATGGTCCAACTATCAAAGTATTGAGATCCAGCAATCTAAAGCCACCTTTGGTACATTTAATTAACATGCCCAATTAGAATTAAACACCTTATACAAACATGGGGTTTCCCCTTGTACCTTTATATAAACTTACATTTTCCTATGTCTCCTCTTTATTCAGAGACAGTCCTTTGTCCCTCTGGTAATAAATATGTCTGCCCACTTTTCCTTGTTCCCTTTCACCCTATCATCTCCTTTCTTTTTCTCTTATTCCCTGACCTCTGTCTGTCTGGGATAAACAAATATCCTTTGTGCTTGACCTTGGGAGTCCTACGCTGATACCTTTCCTTTCAATATTAAAATTGAAAAATAAAAAATTTTTGACTAAAACATAGTTAATACACTAGAGTAAAACTTCTATTTTTCCCGCCCACTAAAAAAAAAACTTGATTTTTTTTCTACTCTCAAAAATTTTAATATTAAATTTTGTAATAAAATTTGTGTCTTACTATTTTGAGTATGGTTGTGGTCAATATTCAATTTTCTTGTACAATATCTGTACAGCTTGTTTCTGGTCAACTTGTCACAGATCTGAACATGTCTGGGAAGAGGGAATTTTAATTGAGGAAATGTCTTTATAATATTGGCATTTAGACAAATCCGTGAAACCTTTTCTTAATTAGTTATTGATGCTGAAATGCCTAGAACATTATTGTTGATGTCATTTTCAGGCAGATGTCCCTGGAGCACCTAAGAATGCAGGGAGAGAAAGTCACGAGAAACAAGTTAATAAACACCATTCTCCCAGAGCTTCTGCTTACGGTCCTGCCTCTATGTGCCCATCCTGAGTGCCTTCCCTCAATGACAGAGAGGGAGCTGAGTGTTGCACAAGGAAGCAATCTGTTTCCTCCACAACTTGCTTTTGGTCATGGTGTTTTATCACAACCGAAACTTGCCTAAGACAATATCTATTAACTTAGAACCATTCTTTGAAATGATTGTGTTTCTTCTTTCCACTATTTTATCAAATGGAAGAAATCAAGTCTCATGTATCTGCATGCCTGTTTTTGTGAGTTTTACCTCTTACCTTCCCTCAACGTGTTTGACCCATTCCCCAGTGTTAATTACTGTGGCTTTAACCATGGCTTAACTCCTGTCATTTTTCTTGTCTAAGTGGTGGCTTTCTAGTAAGAAAGCATGTGTTTTACATTTTAAATTTGTCCTTAGACATATTTTGCTGTTTTTTCTTTTGAGACATGTTTGTAATTCAAGTTATTTTCATATCTTTATTTCATTATATAAATTTTAATTGGTGCACTATAAACTCATTTTACTCTTTTAACATTTATCTTGTCTTTATGGACATTGGAAATAAGGGTGATTTTTTTTTTTTGCAATTTTCTGTTGTGAGTTCTAAAATGAATACAGTTCCATTTTGTTTTTGTGGCCTTAACAAATCCTGTAGGTTTAGAATATTTGACTTAGTCTAAACCACTGGGATCTTGAGTGTGCTCCTCACTTTAAACCCTGTGGGTAGTGTATACTCACAAGAATTCTCTGGAATCTCGGGTACACACTTTACTGTTGAGTCCTTTTAATGAGTCATTGGAAAGCACCTTGTGTTTAGGAAATTTCCTTACTAGACCCTGTAAAATGCAAAATATCTACTTTATTGGTTCCTGGGAGTTACTGACATCTTTGATTGCATATTTTAATTTAATAGCTGGTGTTTTTTTTTTCATGTTGCTTAGAAAAGGCTAGTTTAACACAAGTGAATATTTTTCAGGCAGTGGCTTTTCTAATCAATGACCACTTCTTTGTTATATTTTACTTCAACTTCTAATTTTGGAGGCGACTCAAATTGCACTGAGATTGCTAGGCCCTGTGCCCAATAATTTTACTATTTTGAGATGGCAACATGGTAATAAGTGGGTACTTGAATTTATCTACTGCTTTACACACAGCTGATTGCCCATGCTCATTTCTCTGACTTGGCTTTCTTGCTTTCATGGAAAAACAATGCATGGATCACAGTCATTTAATTGTTTTGAAGTTCAGCTTCTTCCACTAACTTCAGAGGAAACACTGGGGATGAAACAATGAAAGGGTTATATGCGGTAACACACAGAGAAGTCAAGCATTATTTCCTTGCTGCCATGAGTACATTTCTCCATGATGACAACACAGCCTTAACCCCAAGGCTCGCTCTGGCATTTCACTTTTGCCCATCTTCAAAATCTGATGCTACTTTTGACTTCTTATTTTAAATTATGTGGGGAATACTTGTCCAGTAGTCCAAGACAAATTGAAAAAAATGTTTAACTAGTGTGCTTATATACAATTTTATAGTTTAATTAGCTTCAGAATATACGGGCTATACTAAATGAATGCCAATACTTTTATTTTTGTCAAGAATACTTTTTTTATCCTGGAAAATTTTATAGTTATTAGCTTACATGTGTGAAGTAGTAAAGCCAAATAGAAAATCTGCTATATTGGTGGCTTGGATGCTTTCTGAAAGTATCTTATATGGTATAAAGATATTTTGAATAGACATGCTAACAGACAATATGACAATATCAAAACCAAAATATTATGAATAAAAATTCAAGGATGATTTTCAGGGTAGAAGAAGAAATATATAAAACACATGCTAATTATTTAATATAAAAATATTTTTGCTACAAACTTAAGCCAAGGTAATTTGTTATTTAGAAAGTAGATGCTTAATGATATAGTTTATTCAAGTGTGTTTTGACTAACAGAGCACTGAAGTAATTTATACTCATGGGTATTTATAGAATGGGTTATTTCTATATTCCCATTCTGAATGAGTCTCCTAAAGCACCCTAGATTCCACAATGGCAAGAAAATGGAGGAATGCCACAGGCTTCAGGTGCCTGACTGTAGTATAGAGTGACATTTCCAAGTTCAGAAATCTAATTTCCATTGATCATATGATCATAGATCTGTCACTACTGTCTTTCTTATCTTCTGTCCCTTCTCCCTGAGTTATTCACAATTCTAATCATGCTTGCTGATCTCACTGTAGAATGGGAAGATTAATAGCTAAATGTTGTGGTAGGGCACACTGTGGAAGGAAAGTTAATAAATCAGAGCTGCCAGAAATTTGCAGTTGTTTTTGATAGTAGGGTATCTAGTGGGTTTCTCGCACATTTTCATTGATCAAAGCCTCGTTTATATTCCAAAGGTAGCTTACATTTTGTACACTGGGAAGTTCTTCCTCTACTTCCAAAAAATCAATCAGAAACTTTACCTTAATTTTCCTAAAGCAGGTTCTGAAAATTTTTTATGTGCTTATCACATGTGCACATACATGTGAGAATTTTCTTTCTACTTAAAACAGTTTCTCAAGGGTTTTGGCTGAACAAATAGGAGTCATTAACCTATTTTGGGTGGAGGTTAGGAATATTCTTCAACTTGTCAGGATTCCATCTTTATTTAACTGCACGGCACAGAACAAGCACACATAGATGAAGTTGGGTTGAGGAGAGCTTGTGCCAGAAAAACAAAATTAAATGGAACAAAAAGCAAGGATGGATAAGAACAAACCGCATTTGGGACTAAAGTGGCAAAGATCTCCTGCAGATATTAATTTAGGGGTGATCATGGTCTACTAAACCAACCTTGCTTTATTACTTTTCCTAGAGGCACTGAGGAGGTAATAGCAATAGGCGAGGAAAGCGGTTTTTGTAAGGAATTAAGATAGGTACATAGGAAACACCATTAGAAGCTATCGTCAGGATTCCTTCTGTACCTTTTTGTACAAGTGCTTTGCAGGTTTTTATAAGTCAGCATAATGTGCCTTATTTAATGTGCCCAGAATAATGTGATTGGTGCTACTCCAGAGAATTTCATCTGTATTGTGGACATTCTCTTTTCTTCATAGTAAATCTCTCCCATGTGTACAAAATAACTCTTACCGGTCATTTGTACATAATTTGGGGTTACAAAGTGGTGGGTGATGCCTGTGATGCTAATTTTAGTAAGACATGCTTCCTTTATTCCTTCCTTAGATTAAGAAGCATATAAATAAAGTAATTAATAGTTTTCTAAATTGCATGTTAAGTGTTCTGATTTAGATATCAATTTAGTAACTACCTGATTCTACATGGGTGATATCTTTAGATTGCAAAGGTAATTAATAATTTTGCATTATTAGGAATAAAAGGAACAAATCATTATCTTATCTACATTATATTAACCAACCAAAACACTCTGACCAGGAATGAGAATGTTAACAGTGAAGTGAAGGAAACATTTAAAAAGTTTACTTTTGCCAACTGTTAAAGGGAATGAAGTCTGTAAGGAGAAAGCAGGACAATGGGAGGCTCTGGGAACGTGTGGCAGCTGATGAAGCACATTTAAGCAAAGCAGGAAGCACATTGCAGTAAGAAGCCAGGACTATGACACTCAAGGACCCAACCCAGTTCCTCCAGCTAGACTCATAGCTAATTTGAGACAAGTATTTCCTGGGGAGATTCAACATACTTCTCTACTCACACCAGATAGGGATCCCACAACAGATCAAAGTACAAAATATCACTGAAGTCCAGCTTTGTAAACCAATGAGTTTTATTGGGGTTACTTATAGGAATATGAGTAAGACATTACTTTCAGGAACAAAATTGACTCAAAGACAGCTGCAGTACAAAAGTCTACCCCAGCATGGGTGACAGCTCACTAAAGTCGGGAATCTGGAGCATACTGTATAATCTACAGGCAGCTTAACAGGGTGGGCATTGTCCTCTCCAAGTGACAGGTCCTCTTCCAGCCAACTCAGCTGAGAAGTTGGTCTGGTCTTCGAGTCTTCTTTGTAACGTGACTCATCAGGGTGATTCGCAAAACTTTGGTTTGTTTGCTTTTGAGATAACTGGGCCTTATAAATCTGGCCAGTTTCAGGGGCTTCCTGGAGCTACTTTGAATTGTTTACTTTCCTGCTTAAAGAACTTTTCCTTAGCATGAATTGTTTCAGAGGGTACTGTTACACAATACCACCTCCCAAGGTTTCTATAATTTCCCAGAGCAGGGTCACTACCTAGGTCCAAATGTTCTAACACATGACTCCATGAGGGAGAGTTGAACACAAACTATAAAAGAGAATATTTAGGAAAAGGACATATTAATTAAAACTTAAATAACCCCATACATAGTTTTTGGCACAAAAAATCCTCCTTGTGGAGAAATGACTTGATCTATTAATAAAGTCCAGTTAATTTTCATAATTCAACTTCACATATTTATGGTTTTTCCTTTTAGTGCATCTCCTAGTATGACACATTTGCTATCAATGAGAAACCCCCAACACCAACAAATCTTTTTAAAATTATTTTTCATCACACTTCCTAATTTAGTGTGTGTGCGCATGTATATGTGCATATGTGTATGTGTATGTGTGCGCTCTTGTGTGACATGGCAGACTTGTGAAAATCAGTGGATAACGTATAGAATTCCATTATCTCTTTTCACAATGTGGATCTAGGGTATCAGACTAAAGTCCTCAAACTTGGATATGGTTCTTGACTCTCTGAAACATCTTGCCAGGGCAACAGATTTTCTTTATATAACATCCACAGCTCTTGTCTTAGTTGTGATTTCTATTGCTATGAAGAGACAACATGCCCATGGCCACCCTTAAAAAGGAAAACATTTAATTGAGGCTGGCTTACAGGTCAGAGGTCCAGTCCATTATCATCATGATGGAGAACATGGCAAAGTGTAAGAAGACTTGGTGCTGGAGCTGATTATGCTACACCTTAGAGGCAACAGGAAGTCAGCTGAGGAAGTGGGTTGTATCCTGAGCATAGGACACCTCCAAGCTTGCCCACACAGTGACATACTTTCTCCAACAAAGCCATATGACTCCAACAATCCGCAAGTTCTAACAGTGCCACTCTCTATGAGACTGTGGGGGCAAATTACTTTCAAACCACCACAGTTCACTTTAGTTTACTCTTGTAGTTATACATATTTTATATGTCTCAACAAATGTTTAATGATAGTCATCAATCACTTTAATATCATATACAGTATTTTCAATGTCTTCAAATTTTGCCTTTGGGCTATCCATTCATAGACATCACCAAATAAAGTAAATTAATTTTACCATTTTGATAATTTTGTCTTCTCCTTAATGTGACCTTTTAAAATCATACAGCTTACTACATTTTCAAATTGTCTGTTTTTACCAAATAATGTACATTGAAAGTTTTCCATGCCTTTGTATGACTTGATTACCTATATTTTTAGTACAAATAGTATTTTATTTCTAGTGTTAATGACATTATATTTATGCATTGACCTACTGGAGCATATTTTAGCTGCTTCTAAATTTAGCAGTTATGAATAAAGTTGCCATGCATATCTGTGTGCAAATATTTGTAGAGGCATATGTTTAAATTCCTCTAGGTTAATAAATGCTTTGCAGGGTGATTACTTAGTTTAATGGTAGAGTGTATGTCGTTTTATAAGAAACCAGTGCTCTGTAAAATTGTGCATTCTAGTAGAAAGAATGTTGAGTGCTTTCAGTTTACATCTTTCTCCATCAGCATTTGATCTCTCCAGCATCTGATGGACTGTTTTCTGGTATCTGATCATCCTGTACATCTACAATTCTGAGATGACATATAATGCAGAATGTCTTCATATACTTTGCTGCCATCATCTTTTTGGATGATATGCCTCTTAAAGTCTATGGTTTATTACTAAGATTGTACTATTTGCGTGTGCAAATGAACATGTGTGTATTTGTGTGTGCATAGGTGTATGTTTGTGTGTGGATACTCATGTGTGTTTGCAAATATATTTGTTTGCATGCAGAAGCTAGAAAACATGGTTGTCATCCATCTCATTCTATGAGATTGAGTCTCTCATTGACTTGCAGCACAGAAAGTGGGCTAGGCTGGCTAGCCAGAAACTTCTAGAGATCCAGCTTCCTCTACTTTCATGTCCATCCCAGCTCAGAAATCACAAGTACCACTCTAAACATGTTTTCTTACATTGTTCTAGAGACAGAACTCTGGCTGTCATGCTTGCATGCAACCCCTTAACTGATTGAACAATCCACGTAGAACTTACCATTTCCCAAGTCTTTGATGTGTTTTATATAAGAGCCATTTATCAGGTAGCTTTCCCCATGCTCTCAGCTGATGTGGGATGTTCCTCTGTACATGTGTTGCTTTTTTGGTTGATGAATAAAGCTGCTTTTGCTTATGGCACAGCAGAATAAAGTGAACAGAAAAATAAGAACAGGGAAATATGTGCAGAGATACTGATGTGGGAGTGATTTCTTATTAATAAAGAAACTGCCTAGGCCCATTTCATAGGCCAACCCTTAGGTAGGCGGAGAAAACAGAACAGGATGCTGGGAGAAAGAAGCTGAGTCAGTGAGTCGCCATGGTTCCCCAACTCCAGGCAGATGCAGGTTAAGATCATTCCTGGTAAGCCAGCTTGTGGGCCACACAGAATAATAGAAATGGGTTAGATCAATATGTAAGAGCTAGCCAATAAGAGGCTGGAACTAATGGGCCAGGCAGTGATTAAAAGAATACAGTTTCCGTGTAATTATTTCGGGGCATAAACTAAGCTAGCCATGTGGGCGGCCGGGTGCGGGGGACGCAGCCCCGCAGCTCTTATTTCAACAGAGATACAAAGAGAGAGATACAAAGAGAGAGTAAGCATAGTCAGGGAGATGCCATGCAGCTGCCGAAGGAGAAGGACATTCGGGAAACATATCGATAGGCAATAGCCTCATGGTGATACACAGATTAATAGGAATGGGTTGATTCAAAATGTCAGAGCTAGCTAGAAATGCACGTAAGGCATCACACAAGCAGTGTTGTAAGGAATTAAGTTTCTGTGTGATTATTTGGGTCTGGGTAGCTGGGAAATAAAAGAGCAGTCTCGGATTACACTCAACACTTTTTTTTCAGAACATTAAATTTTAGTTTTAATGAAGTATAGTTGCAAATCATTCTGTTCACATATTATGTAATTGTGTTCAAGTTTTCTGAGTATTTTTGTAAATTACTTCCCAAATGATTCACATTTTCTACTTAGGTCCATGATGAATTGTGTCTGATGTACACATATGCACTCGTTCCAATATTATGTCTTTAAAAGATGATGGTTGTTCCTTCCATCAATTTTATTATCATATCAACTGAGAGTTTTTCTGAGTTATTCTGTAGGTCACTGCTACTCTATTCTCTCACCATTCCTAAACTATATTGCTTACTATCTCTTTAGCCTAAGTGTTAAGTGTGAATAGTGTCAGTATTCCAATGTGTTTTTCTTCTTCAATATGAAATTCGCTATTCTGGGCCCTTGGATTTCTATGCAAATTTTTGAGCCAATTTCTCAGTATGGACAGAACAATTTCCTGTTATTTTTGTAGAGATTTCCTTTAAAAAAATGTAGCTATAATTTGGAAGAGCTGACATATTAGCAAAACTGTGTATCTCCAACCAAGAACACAGACATAGTTTCATATAATTTTTCTTTAATTTCATCAAGAGAATTTTATAGTTTTTCTAATTATTTCTTATACTTATTATGAAAATTATATTCCTGAAACTGTTATTTTGAGCCACTGATACTATAACCTCTGTTTTACTTTGATTCACTTGTACTATATAAAAATCATAGGCATTATTCATTGAAAACGTGTGCATTACAAATTACTGCAATTGGGTCTAGTTCTAAGAGATGTTCATTCATGTCTCTCAGATTTTCTGCACAGCTGACTAAACGTGCCACTTGTGAAGAAAGGCACTTTTATTTCTTCTTCCCCAGCTTGAGTACCTTCTATTTCCTTTTCTTCTTTAGTTACATTAGCTAGTATTTCCTGCATGATGAACAGGAGGAAGTCTGGCACTCTGGATTACTAAATGATATTGTGGCAAGGTTTTGAGTATCTCAGTATTCAGCATGGTATTAGCTTCAGGAGACATTGATATACATATCTTTTATTAACTTGAGAAAATTACCCTCTGTACCTAGTTTACACAGATTTTTTTTTTAGTATGAAAGGTTACCATATTTTGTCAAATGCTTCCTTTTACATATGAGGATACAATTTCCTAACTTTGTAATTTTAAACTATGTATTCATTGATAATACAAACTACCATGAGGATACTGAACCATATTTATATTCTTATGATAAATGTTATCCCTTATGTTACATTGTGTAGCTCAATTTACTAAATTTTAATTCCTATTATTCTTTTAAAATTTCATGCACCCATATAAAGTGTTTTAATCAAATCCAGCACCTCATTCCTTTTCTTCAGTGTCTTTCTTACGCTACACCATTTTCCCTCCTAAGTTCATGTGATTGATTTTTAAAGTCACCAAGCCCACTTTGTCTATGTTTGGACATGTGAGTAGAACTATATGCTTAGCTTTGTTGTCTCTACAGGATCATATCCCTAAGGAAAACTGACTCTTACTCTGTCATCACCATCCTTTGTCAATAACTCTTAAGGGTAGAACTTAATGAGTCTTTCTCCTTCTCATATTGAAATGTTAGCTGATTTGATTTTGTGCAAGGCTTGAACATATAATAACAGCCTCAGTGATTTTGCATGTGCAATGACTATGTCATGTCTAGCAAATAATATCCTGTTGAAGATACTATTGGAATGCTTATAATCTTTCTGGCATCTCTTCCACAATGATCCCGAGTTTTAGGAAAGGGATGAGATGTAGATGCCCCCATTGAAAGCTGAGCATTCCAGTCTCTTATACTCTGTATGTTGATCAGTCCTAGGTCTCTTTGCTAATCACCAAGTTCTATAAAGAGCTGTTTCTCTGATGAGAGTTAGAAGATGCCCTAAACTATGGGACTAAGGATAAGACCAGGATAAGTTAATTACTTTGTCCATTGAGCAGAGTAATAGTTAGCTTGTTTCCTATGATGTAGCCAGACCCAGTTCATGAATCAGTTGTCAGTAGTACACATGATCTCATCTTGTGGTACTGGCCGTATATCCAATTAAATAATTACCAATTACTCTCATGATCTTTTCACCACTATTGCAGCAGTGGTCTTACCAGGCCAGGCTACTTGCTATTACAGCTTACTCAGCTGTGTAAGATCACTGACAGCTTTTCTCACTGGTAACATAAATAGAAACTTCTAAAACTGTGAAACTAGCCAGTACAGATGAACCTCCCACAACAGTATCCATTTTTTTTCTTTGTCCTGTGACTCAAGTGTGTAGTGTCTTCAACAGTAGGGTCTTATCACCAAAACTGTGGTTTTTTACCTGATACTGCTGTAAACTGACCTTGCTTACTTTCTTTGGCTTTATCATAGAAATATTTTTGTAGTCTGGAAAACATTTTAGCAAACTTCTTTAAATACATTCTTTGGAACTAGCATTCATTAAATGAAAATATTAATTTAAATTTAAGTAAGATTTATAAAGTTATTTAATGTTTGAGAACTTCATAATGCTTATAATGTGTTTTGATCAAGTTCCCTCCCATTCTTTACCACCCAGTTCTTGTCATATCCCCAAACTAGGTTTTCTTTCCATTTTAAATGCTTTTTTAAGAACCCACTAATTATACTAAACTCTGTGAGTGTGTTTGTTGGTGAAGGGCCACTTGCTAGTGCACAGATGCCTTTAAGGGACTGCAACCTCATTGAAAACTGATTCTCTCTCCTATAGTCACTGAAGGGAAACTCAAAAGCAGGAATATATTCCATGAGATAGGCTCAACAGTGGAGCTGATGGCATAGGGTCAGTAAACAAGTAGCCAGCTCCACTTCAGGAAGAGAAAGAATCTTCAGTCATGACTGAAGAGCACGAGAAGGACCCTCAGGTATTTCAGGTTGAAGAAAAGTAAAAAACCACAGTGGTTATTTCCTGAGTGTAGATCAACATTTGACTTATGAATTGTGAATTATGTTTCTGAGGTTCTGAAATCTGTGACTATCCCAAGGCCATCAAACAGCATTAGTCTTGAATTGTACGGGTACATGAGGACTAATACCTCATTAGAAATTGAATTGTCTTAAAAAGGATAAATTTGTATGAAATAATATTATATAGTGAATTTATAAGCAAATGTTAAGTAAACATGTATTTGAGTCTCCTAAATATCAGAAAATACTATTTTAAAGAAGATGCGAGGTATGGGTCATAGAAGACCAAAAACAATTCTTATAGTTTCACACATCAGCTGCTAGATGTATCTATGAAGATTTCTATTTCATGAAATTGTGTACTTTATTGAAAAAATGCTGATTGTACAAGAAAAATAACATTTGTCTCAAATTGTACCTTCTCTGAATTGATTGATAGTTGCTACATTTCAAAATTATAATACCATGATGATTAATTATGAAGGTGAACTCAATTAGATCTAGATATTCCTTGGGGTGCACACACGTCTGGGTGTGTCTATGATGATATTTCAGATATTACAGAGACATTTAGACCCTGAGGGCTCAAATCTAATGAGCGGTTAATCCCTTGGTAGATTCATAACACAATGACATTATTAGAAGTGGCTGCTAGGCACCGAATGCAGCCATATTGGAGGAGGGAGGCATTTGGGAGGATGGTGTAGAGGCTGGAGCTTTCCAGAGGCTTGTCTGACACGCCTGTGTGCCTGCTAGCCTTGAAGGGAACTAATTTTCACCACACGCTACTGACCATGAGAGACTGGATAGAGAAGGGATGAGCCAAAATGCATTTTTCCACTCATAAATTGTTTATGTCAAGTATTCTATCATAGCAACTCTGAAGTAATTAATGCAGACACAGAATAACAATCAGATCACTGCATCATGAATGATTCCCCTACTGATAAAATAAAGCTTTTACAATAAACATTTGGAATGAAAATTTATCCGATTATCCGTTGTGCTAGATCTAACTGAAGTAGGATAGAGTACTTAAGATATTTTCTGAAGAGATGGAAATGTCTTCTTTATGCTCTTGGCAATGTGTGTGTGTGTGTGTGTGTGTGTGTGTGTGTGTGTGTGTGTTTTTGTGCAGTCCTAAATATGGAAAATTTAACTTAGGATGCCAGTCTAAAGATTCTGTCTGCATTCACAGATGTGATTAATTTAACTCCTTTGTCTGAAAACACAAGGCTCCCCTCTAGCTCTGTGAGTGTTCAAGGTCATATTGTAATGGAATATGCTTTCTCATGACAACATTGTCTCTTTCCTGTTACATATAGAATATAAATCTTGATGAATTCTTCATTGTCTTATATAAAATTTTAAAATAAATACAACACTAAACTCTCTACATTTGCTTAACACTTCCATACAACGAGTAAAATTTGTGGATATATGAAAAAATAAATTTCTTTTAGTATTTCAACACCTAACAAAATTATTTCTTCTCTCTGTTTTTATTATTTAAACTTTGTATCATAGTCTGAAGGAGTTATGACTAATAATGGATGCAAATTCAATATGTGTGTACGTGTGTTCAGTGGTCTCATATGCACCTTTAAAGGTAAAAAAAAAAAAGAAACCCACAAAAAAAAAAAGGTAATATAATGTTGCATAATTACTAACTTTTACCATTTTTCTTTTAATTGCATTTATAAAGGAATGGATGCCTTCCCAATATGTTTCAGTACTGTAATGGAGCTGGAGTGGGTCAAATAAATCCTCAAAACTCATATCTGTTAACAATATTTGGTGCACAGAGACCTATTAAGGCTACCAGGAATCTTCGACTTCAAAATTGTGTGTGTGTGTGTTTCAAGTCTTCTTTTATTTAAATTTTATTTAGATTTTATTTCATTTAAAAAATGAAAATTTTTTATAGAATGTGGTTTGAAAAAGAGATAGATTCCTTTCAGTGTGTGAAAGCCCAGTGTTGGTTTTTGCTTGAGTGTCTAGTTGTAGTTCCTACAATGAACTCATTTCTTGCTGTTCTGCAGAAAAACGAATAACGAAAATAAGGTTCTTTGTTTTCAGTATAGGAAATGTCCCAAAGAACATGATCATGCTGTGAGAAAATGGAAAAGTGAGGCCCCTTGCCCTTATTGGATGATCTGTAAGAAATACTGCTCCTGATTTAGCAGAAAAGAAAAGCCTTAAAAGCACATAAAACAGATGGCATTGCAGGTCACAACACAAACTTATAAAATATGGGGGATTTAAAACACCTCAAAGTCCAAATAAGATTTAAAGTGCACAAAGCAACCCCTCCCCATGCCTAATAGAGGTAAAAACAAACATTCTCAGAAGAAACTCAATTTCAAACCAGGCCACAAAGAATTGCCATTGAACAGCTCAGGGAATATAAAACCATAACCACAAATCACAAAACACATGAAAAATGCTGCCAAGGACTTCCAAATAAACCAGAAAATAGAATGAGGCCCACCAACATTGGAATTTTAGACATTAGAATTTCCACAGGAAATCCAGTCATATTTAAATATTCAAATAAGGACACATTATAAAAAATCTATTTAAAATGTGTGCTCTCTAAGCAGAAATTTAACTGCAATGAAATAAAGAGAAAAATAAGATATTGGATGTGATACAAATTAAGTGATATTAATAACAAATTAGAAATATCTGGAGAATACTAGTGACTTTAAAGATAAAAGTAATCAAAATCAACATGAAAAGTAGCAGTAAACATCCAATTAATTCGACTTAAAAGCAGCATGGGGAGTTTAGCCATCACCAGCAACATTCAATAAAGAACTGCAGAAAGGGAATGTGCTCTTGGAAACCCAAGCTCTCTGACCAGGATTGGTGAAGAGGAAGCTTTGCCTAAGTGCATTAGAATGAAATGGGATGAAGAAGAAAGCTTCAAGTTTGAAAGCGTAGAAAGAGATTACCTTCAAATACAGAAGAGTTCCTGACAACTGACTTCTCATATAGGAACCAATTCAAACAGATAGGGCTTTAAGAAAACTTATAGGGGAGAAAATCTAAAACACAATAGATGTGAGAAAAATTGCAAACGATATCTCAAAACACATCTTAAAAAATAATAAATTAACACATAGGCTTACTAAGGAAAATGTTGAAGAAATGTTCATAAGGCCGATTGAAAGTGATCTCCAAAGGGATGCCTACAATGAAATCATAGACAGAGTAATGGAGAGTTGTATTAGTAAAGCGTAAATTAGGAAACTGAAACAAGTACATACCATATGATTACTGCCATATTTCTATTAGTGCAAAACCTAAAACAGGTGAACATGAGTGTGTATACATGTAAAAAATACCAAGAACAAAATAAGTATTTTGAATATTCAGATATTTAAAATGTTATAATTCACCAGGCGGTGGTGGCACACACCTTTAATCCCAGCACTCGGGAGGCAGAGGCAGGTGGATCTCTGTGAGTTCGAGGCCAGCCTGGTCTAAAAAGTGAGTTCCAGGACATTCACGACTGTTACAAAGAAACCCTGTCCCCAAAAACAAAAACCAAAAAAAAATTGTTATAAATCTGGGAAAGGAGATGGCTTGACAGGTAAAGGCATTTGCTGGAAAGCTTGGGACACACATAGGGAAAAGAAAGAACTGATTCCTGACAGTTAACCCCTAAACTCAACATAGGCAGTGGTGCAGGTCTCTGTGTGTATGTGCACACACACACACACACACACACACACACACACACACATACACACACATACATACACACACATAAATGTAAAAATGTTTAAGTTCATCAGAAATGTGTTGAACTTCTTGAACACATACTAAGCATGTTTTTCCAAGCTGGTGGGTGAAATAGAAAATCTGCCATTGTAGCAGAGGACTTTTGCTTCACTTTCTTAGTAGTTGGTTAAAAATAATTGAAAATATTCTTAGGGCCAATGAAGATGAAAATCAGATCACAAATAACTTGGTTTACTCTTTTGTTCAAAGATAGGTTGACTATGTCGTGAAGGGTAGAACTCCAGTGTAGTTTCAGATATTAGGTGATAAGGAGAGAAAAAAGCATTTTTATAGTAATGGAAATAATTATAGTCTTGAGTATGGAATGAGATAGAATATCTAATAAATATCCATTATGTTCACACTTTCCTCATCATAGAATGCCATTTAGATAATTGCACAACTGTGTTTGCCACATTGGGGTTTCAGCCTGACAAGAAATGTTTGTTATTTAGCCATGACGTTCTAGTCAGTTTTCTTTCTTTCCCCTCATTTTCGCTTTAAACTTAATTCTTTGGAAATACTATGCACATATGTTATGAATTTTGTCATTACCACTCCTGCTTCTTGCCTTAACCTAGCCTATATACCCAAGCTTATTTTTCTACCAATCTATTTTCTTCTAATTTAAAATATTAATGGATATCTCTGATCAACTCTTTTCTGTTATTTGTCCAATAAAGTTAATTAATTTTTTAAGAAACCAAGTTTATAATTATTCATCTTTTGGGCCTTGTATTTTAACCATTTTCATTTTCTTCATAATAATAATCACCACATCAAAATTTAAATTTCTTTCATTTTATTTTCATGACATGGTTTCTTTGAGTAGCCTTGACCATCCTGGAACTCAATCTCTAGACCAGGCTGGCTTCAAACTAATAAATCTGCCTGCCTCTTCCTTTAAGTGCTGGGATTAAGGGTGAGCTCCACCATGCCCAAGTTTAGATTTCTTTAATGAAATCTAATGAACCTTACTAGACTATTGTCATGCTAAAATGTTCCTTCTTTTTAAATACTTTAAACATACTCTTCCTTTCATTGTTGAGTTTTCATTTTTTATTGCTCATATTGTTTGGAACTGATTAAATATGTGTGCTTCCAAACACAATTAGCAAGGCATTATTAAATTTTTATACCATAATTATGATGTCCATTTTCAAATGATTACATTATCTTTCTGATATGTTTGAAAATCAACAATTATAATTTTAATTTTTGCTCGTGAAATAAAACTTTTCATGAGTTCTAGTAAACAATTATGAGACTTTTAGTTTGATAAACATGTTAGAAAATTTTCAAAAAGAATATTAGAAGGAGTTATAGTTTCTCTCATGAAAAGTGAGTTTATGTGGGTAGCCAAGTTGAGACATTTCATCTTTAGTTGAACACTATGTCTGTTTGTCTGTTCTGTTTATAGTCACAGCCCTCATCTGGCTCATCATTTTAATGCTGAGGTTTTCAACACTTGGCTTTATTGGGACTCCATCTCGGCTGCTTCGTGGTCAGCTTTCCTATGAACTGTAATCTGATATTTCTAATCAAGATACCTCTTGCACATGGTCTCTGCATTTTTCAAATAGATTGTAATCTTCCTTAAAACACCTCACACAAGATAAACACTTACCTATTTTTCTTGTTCACCTGTATTAATTGCAAATTCTCCCCTTGCCACTATATGCCATCATGTAATAACTGATTTTTTCTTTGTCTCATCCTCCCTGCCTTCCTTCCTTTTCTCCTTCTGTCCTATCCTCCTTTCCTTCCTTCCTTCCTTCCTTCC
>NC_022021.1:44230938-44232215 GCF_000317375.1 Microtus ochrogaster
CTTCCTTCCTTCCTTCCTTCCTTCCTTCCTTTCCTCTTTTTCTCTTCTCTTTCTTCTGGATGGTCAGAGATCTGGATAAGACCTCCAAAATCTGAGAAAACACTGGCTATCTTTTGAAATCTAATATTGTTTGGTAAATATAGTTCATTTGGGTTTCCAGTTTGTGTAATAATTTGTCAGTAGTTAATATGGAGAAATTTCTGGGTGTTACATAAATCTATTACAACCATAGCTTATCAGTTTCCCAAAGCAAGTCATACTGATGCCTGTAGTTATGAGTAGCTACATAGGAAGTTATGATAAACTATTTCTCACATAAGCCACTATTCTTGCATTGTTTTATATTACTATGAGCTATAATAATACATTAGACATGCTGAGACTATGTTTCAGTCATTTTAGAAGTTCTGTTTTTTATCTTAGAACAATTTTAGAACAACAGAAAAGTTGCAGGTGCAACTGGTAGTTCCCACGTTCTTGACTTGTTTCTCATAACTCTCAATATTTTAATTTAATATGATGCATTTGCCACAATTAATATACAGTGTAGGCGTAATATTCTAACTAAATGGTATCCTTTAGCATGGTGTCACTTGTCTGTAATTTCTGCACTTATGAGGCTGAGACAGGAATACTGTATATTGGAGGCCAGTCTGGGCGTGGAAGGATGCTTGCTGCTGGTTTAGAAATCTTCCAGTGGGGAAGTGCTTCAAATCGCCATCAATTCTGTAATAAATAAAAACAAATACATTAAAATATCATACTTATCTTAATTGTTATTTTTACTAATACATAAATCAACACACTTGACATATGTATGTGGTGTCTTGAGGCATTTATACATTTATAGTGTTCAAGCCAGATTATATATATTGTGTGCTCATAAAGAAAATAGCATTTCTTTATGGTCTAGAAAGTTTTCCTTATAGTTTCTTGAAATCTGCAGGAGATTTATACCAATTTCCAGGCACCCTGATGTGCAAGAACACCACAGAACCTACCATTTTTTCCTAGTCACAGCTAACAATGATTGGCTACCCTCTCCGCATCCCCCTCTGGTAGCTTCTGGTAGCTACCACTCTATCCTGAACTTTCTGGAAATGATCTTTGTAAGGTCCTATTTATGAATGGGATCACACACTAGAAATCTTTCTGTGCCTGGGTGATTTCCCTTATATGGTTATCTTCAGTTTAATCCATGATCCAGAAAATGTTAGGTTTTCAATACACACACACACACACACACACACACACACACACACACACACACACACACA
>NC_022021.1:44232315-44252315 GCF_000317375.1 Microtus ochrogaster
ACACACACACACACACACACACACACACACACACACACACACACACACACTATACAGTATTTTGTTTCTCCATTCAATAGCTAAAAGCACACTGAGATTTTCAGGTTTGGGCTATTAAGATAGTGTGGAACTGAACAAGAGTGAGCAGATGTCTCTTGCATATATTCAGCACATTTCTTTTTATATATACCCAGTGGCTGGAATGGTAATTCTATTTTTAATTTCTAAAATGCTTCCATGCTGCTTTCTACAGTGGCTAGACTAATTAACATGCACATCAGCAATGGGTAAGGTCCCTATTTTCCCCACACCCCTGTGAGCACTGATTATCTCTTGTCTTTCTGAACATAGGTGTCCTCTAGTGAAGAGATAATATGAGTTTGATTTGCATAGCTCTGGTGATTAACGAGGCTAGCTGTGCTTCATGAACCTGTTAATATTTTGTGTGTCATCCTTGGAGAGAGGCCTACATCCATTGTTCATCTGCTAATCAAGGTTTTTCTTTTCAGTCATGTAGATTTCTCATATGCTTCTGGTGTGAATTCATGATCAGGCATGTAGCTTGCAGATATTTTCTACCATTGGTTGTGTCCTATTCTCATCTTCCTTATTTTTTAATGGAAAAATTGTTGCAGTCTAATTAGTCTATTTTGCTTTATTACCTACAGTGTTGTGATCACCTTGAAATAGAAAGTATCGCTAATACGGGTACTCTGACAGGTAACACCCACTTTTTATAAATAGCATCATAAGAGTCCTGTCACACCATGAAGCCTGGGATTCACATTAAATTATGAAACTAGTAAGACAGTAGCACTTTCCCATTAGAGGACCTCATTCAGGATCTCAGGAAATCACCTTATACATAGAAGAAGAGGTTTCTTTTTATATCATTTCTTAGCTATTTCCAGTACTCTTATTTTCTAATGAACTGAGGACTATAAATGTCTTGCTGTGAACGGATAGGTCTAAATATTGATTTACTCATAGATAACCTTTTTGTTATATTGTTTTGAATGGAAGATCACAGAATTGAGCAGCTGCTTTCGCATCATCCCATAAGGGAAGCATATGACAAAATAATTTATAAGGGTGATAACTAGAGTATATTTCCAAGTACAATATCATTATACTTCTCAGAAGGTGACATTACGTTTTCTTAATGATAAATAAACTTGTATAAAATTGTGTGTCATGTGAGTTAAAAATTAGGAATCACATGGTAGTTGAAAGTATTCTCTTCAGATTATGATTGGATTTCTCCCTTCCCATTCCTCCATACAGTCTGTCCCACATACACAATTCCTCTCCCAAATCTCCTAAAATCCACAGCTTCTTTTTCACTAATTGATATTGGGTGTGTGTGTGTGTGTGTGTGTGTGTGTGTGTGTGTGCGTGTGTGTGTGTCTTTTTAAATATTATCTGCTAAGTACTGGGAAACCAACCCAATTGTTGTGTTCTTCCTTAGGGAAGACCACCTCTACCATTTTAAACTTTGGAACCTCAGCTGCCTGTAATTCTTTGAATGGCTGAAGCCTTGTTGTCTTTGCCAAATACACTTTTGCATGCCCATTGAAATTATCTTTGTTTTGGTTACATTTGGGCATTCAGGTTAGTGAGACTTTGTTGTTGTAGCTTCTGATATTATAAGAAATATAATCTCTCACAAAACTCTCTGGATCTTACGATCTTTCTACCCCATCTTCTAAAATGTTTCCTAAGCTTTAGGTACAGAAGTATTTCTTAGATGTATACATTGGGACTGGGCTCCACAACTCTGCCTTTTGGTAGGGTGTAGTTTTCAGTAGTAATCTCTGTGTTGCAAAGGAAGTTTCCTTGACAAATGGTACAATGCTATCATGTTGTTTAATATGTATTAAAATATTTTCTATTTTATGTGCACTTATATTTGTGTACCTTATCTGTGCCTAGTGCTCAAAGACATCAGAAGAGGCACAAGGCTTGTAATTGGAGTTGTAGATGGTTGTGCATTGGTACCTGCTATCTGTGGAACAACAATCTGTGCTCTTTTTCACTGAGATAGCTCTCCAGAACCTAATTTGTGCTTTTAAGCTATATTATTATAAACACAATGCTTATATTTGAATTATTTTTCTTTTTCCTGTGTTAGATACACCAATGCTCAAGAGCACCTAGACCTTCCAGAGATTCAGTTTTAAACATGAGGAGCATACCTTGAAAATGCACATAGCCACTCTCCTGTCTAATATAGTACAGTGTGTGAAGGAAGCAAAAATGATAAGAAAAAATGCTACCTCACATGTGTAGCAATATAACAATATATGCTGTATTCTTTTGTTCAAATATTTGGAAACTGACTTACTATGTCAGTTGTCAACCGTGGTATTCACAGAAGCAGTGGCATCTTCATGGGTTTTCTTTGAAATTTACATGCATTGGATATTTTGCTTTTAAAATATTTATTTTGGACTTCAAAAAGGCTATTTTCATGGTCAAATACTTTAAATGTTCATGCAATAAAAATGCTTGTAGCAAAATGCCCTGCCAGAGCATCAAAAGCTAGGTATTGCCACACAATTAGGTTTGCCTGGAGCAAATATACACTCCATGGGAAAGGAAAGTACCTGATCAAGTCAAACACTTAAGATCATTTTGTTGATTGGTTGAGCTCAAACTCTGCAATTATGTACTGGTCATTTTTCTAGACTTAACATTCTGTATTTGCACGGTGCATTCCCAGTAGGGAACTACATGCTTCAAGGTGAACAAGCATCCAGGAGGCAACTGAGTCTCCAGTTCAGCTGTTGAGTCTCTAGTTCAGCTGTTGAGTTGGCTCTAGACCACAACCATGACAAATACACAGTAGTAAGAGTTCTCACTCCACAGGTTAGAATTTATCATTTACTCAAAACATTCTGAGCTCGAAATAGAAATAAAATATAAATCACTGACTGAAGGTTAGTAAGGATGATAACTTGGGCTGTGTCTGCTCATCTCACTCATTTGTAAGCTACAGCTTCCCAGTTATCCCTATCAGTACAGGAAGTGACCTCATTGCCCTACCCTTTGTGATGCTCATTTCAGTTTTTTTCTAAGGATAATAGAATTACAGATGATCATTGACTTACAAAAATATATATGGAAAGCTTGACAAAATTCAAGACACTTCTTTTGTGACGGTGTAAATAAATGCAGGCAGATAGTAAAGAATATATACAGCTTTAATGGTTAAATAAACTTACAGAACCGAGGTTCCCGCGTAGCACAGGAAGCAGGAAAAAGGGGCGAGCAGCCTCCCGAGCAACCAATTTATCAGTATACATTTGCCTGAGGCAAACCTGCCCCCTAAAGGGGCTGGCTTAACCCTACATTCTTTGTTGGAGTTTATAGGTCCATATGTTTTTTTTGTAACATCAAAATATGGTGATAGGTGTTTATCTTCTGGGTGAGAATGATGTCATTCCCCATGGGGTTTATTGACACAAAACTTCCTTTTGTCCAAGAAAAGTTCTCAGTGTTGTGAATATGGCTTTAATTAGCTGATGCACTGATCTCTTGGTCTTGCCAGAGGGAAGGTCTGGGCTTAGTTGTGTGGACTGCTTTGTGAGGAGACCACAGTGGAACACATAAATGACCAAGAGCGAAAAAAAAAAAAATCAAAGACACATTTCCTCAATTTGTAAAAACACAAATCTTGGGCTAAGCACTATTTACCTAATTTTTCTTATGTTTATTATTATGTGTTCAGTTGTAAGAATAGGATAAGATAAAAACTGGGTTAGGTTTGGTTAAATCAAGGTGATATTTGGAATGATGTGGATGACCAGTTTATTTTAAGACTCAATTTTCTTAAAGACTAAGGTACATGCACAGGTCAACAGTATTTGATAATATTCATATTTTTTATTAATTTATACAATATAGCAAGTCAAACTCAACAAAAGTATTGTATGTGACACACGTAGACTTAGATATTATTATTTATTATTATTAATTATTTTAAAACCTCAGACAAGAAAGAGGAAACTAGAATACTGTCACTTGCTGCTCCTACTTAAATACTTGATGTCTCAGTGTTACTTATCCATGAATAGCCCTGTAGATCACTTTTGTGTGTTTTGTCAGATTGGAAATTAATTTTAATGAATGTCTTAAAATTTTTTATTATATTTGACTTATATATTATTTATACATATTTATATGCTCTCAAAGAAACACGGTTGGAAAACAACCAACCTGTTCAAATGTACCTGAAAAGGGGAGTTAGATTAAAGAAATAAATAGATAAGATATAGAAGATAGAGTTGGGAGTGTATCCAGTGAATAACCAAATTTATTTCTCACTGCATTTATAAACCCCAAGCCAAAGATGAGGGCACAAGACTTCCATGATAAAAAAGCAAGCACAATTACCTCTTTACATCTCAAAGCACCTAGTAACCATGCCCTAGATCTAACATCCTGTTATCTGGCTTTAAAGATCAAGTATAGGTTTGAACTCTCTGACCTTAAGTCAAGATGGAATAGAGTCAAATCACTGTGCTCCCACAAAGCATATAGCTTTTCAACATAAAATATATAAGATACCTTTCTTAAAAACTATATTGTGCAGGAAACATCAATGATGAGAGGTTTATTTGTAATTTTGCCAAACTCTTTGATGTCTGGAACAAAGTAAGAAAGCTTTATTTCCTGTCTGTGTTTGACTCAATCTGTTGCCAGAAATACATACTTCTGGTTTAGCCTTCAATTTTTGTGTTCTGCAGTATATGAAGTACAGTCTTACACAAATAAGTATTTGAAGATGGAAGGGATGTTTGACTTGCTATTCCTGGTAATGGTGACCTTTGGTTTTGACATTCCATTAAAGTTTGATGTGTAGTATTTCCACAGCATTTATTTCCAACTGTGAAATGGAAGCCCATCAATGAACTGTTAATACTTCTCTGCTGTAATATCCTTGGAATATTTGCTTTGGATGACTCTTTATCATGTGTATGATTACCATGCAGTTGACATTTAGAAAATATTAGTTCAAAGAGTATGCAAATTTCACAAATGTTGAAGAATGTCCTTGAAGTGTTGGGAGCTGTCAAGCTCTTGGTGGTAATCTTATTTCCCAAATTCTAAACTTCATCAGGAAATATAAATATTTTCACTATACAAATATGCTATCAATTGTTTGTCATAAAAGGCAGATATACTGGTCCATTTTCTTTTTAAATATCTGCCAAATATCTAATTTTAATAACATGGGATATAAGTTCAGGCTTGCATTCTGGTAAAAAAAAATCATGCTCTTTGGAAAGCATAGCTGGACAAATATCTGTTCATGGGTGATTTATTGAACTCCATTATGCTTCAAGGCTCTACAGTAGTACATATACAGTTTTCCTATGCAGGTTTCCTAGCTGTCAGTCCAGAATCAGTGAGCTCCCACTAGCTGGAGTCAGCTGTGGGATTTCCCCATCATGATCCGACCCCTTTACGTGTTTTGTAGAGCAAAAATCCAACTTACTGCAATAAATTATATGATTTCAACAGTATTCTGTTTTTAAACAGTTATGACTTTAATTAATATGCCAACATGTCCATTTTTTTCTTTTTTGTGAAACAATCTATACACCTGTGTAGAGATTACTCTGTGTATCACAAACAAGAGAGCACCTTTTTAACTGCTTGGAGCTGTTCCTCTCATAGGATGGTGGGATTCATACCCGGGGCCCATCTGCTCTGTTTTAATCCACTTGGCAAAGGAGCCACATGCAAGGCACTCAGGAAAACTGTGTGTGTATCATTTACTCTATTAGAATTTCTCTTTTAAGATTATAAAAATGTTCCATCGCATTTACAATAGAAAATTCCCCTTGATAATTACAGAAACTGAATTTCTAGTGACGTACACTGAGGTTCATGAAAGGCTGTGCTTCCGGCGTGTGTTCCACCAGTTTCAGAAACAAGCATTTCCCCAAACACTAGAAAACCATGGCTTTCATTAAAGATATAGAGCTAAGAGTTTTGTTTTGTTTTGTTTTCAGGCAGAATACTTCATTTTGAACAAAGTATCAAATAAAAAAAAAACAATTCTTGTGTGAATATTGCCAAGTATCATTTGAAATTCAAATATTTTTCATTCTAGGTATTTGAATTTGAATATGTGCAAATTGGCAAGATTGATCAATGTTAGTTAGCATGTCAATAGAATGTTTAGAAAAAGCAAATTCGGTAGATTATTTTCTGGTTAGAATTCCCCATGCAAATATGGGAGGACCCAACAAAGGCCTTGCAGACCACTTTACCAGCCAGTCTGAAAACAGGGGAAAGGAATTTAGCTGTGACTATTATTTTATTCATTTTTACCTTTATCCAAAATTATTTAAAATTAACTTTTGTATAGTTTTTTCCTCATAGATGTTCCAAAACCAGAATTTAAAGGAAAGTAAGATAAATGAAAATTATCTATTATTTTGTTACTGTTTATCAATCAGCTAGCTTCTTATAACTAATAGCATTTTGTAAAATAAATAGCTAATATCTTCTTGAAAATCTCTTGTTGGTAATATACACTGATAAGACATTTATTAGCTGTTAAAGTATAAATCAGCTTAACAACATATAGAGAAACTTATGTGTTGTGATTGACAGTCTTGAAATTCTGATGTTAAGACAAAGACTAGATTTCCAAAAAGAAATAAAAAAAAATTAGATGCTATTTTTAAACGTTTAGTTAATGAATTTGATGTTCTTTTGCATAAATTAAGAGGAAAAACTACTAGGCAAATTCAGAAAAATGATACAAAATGAGAAAATACACAAACAGGAATGTTTGAAGGACTAATTTTGGAAAAGTAACCTTTAATATGCCAATTTTCCTTAGTGAGAAGAGTTGTTTAACTCCTCCTCAGACTTATTTTTTTTTTTATTCAATCAGCATCCCGTGAAGAAAACCTTCATTTTTCTTTCCTCATCTTGGAACCCAGAGACTGCACAGTGATCCACAAAACACCTAACTGAAGGGACACAGGTGCTGCCTGGGAAGACAGGTAGGACATGTTTATGATGGCCTTGTTCATACAAAGCAACAGTTTCATAATTGGATGGTTTGGGGATGATTTAGCCATAATTAAAAGCTCAAGAGCAAAGTTGGTATACGCATGAGCAATTCATCATGGAAAATTGACATTGCATTAATTCAGGAGCAGGCCCTTAGATTGATGTGGGATGCCCTTCTTTATAGGTGTTGCTTTTTTTTTTTGAATAAATAAATCTGTTTTAGCCAATTACTTAGCAAAGTAAAGCCAGGCAGGACATCCAGACAGACACAGAGGGAGAGTAGGCAGAATCCAAGAGCTGCCACATAGCAACTAAAAGAGTAACATGCTGTGTTGGTAAGCCACAGCCTTGTAGCTATTCGCAAATTAATAGAAATGGGTTAGTTTAATAGCCATTAAAAACTAGCCAGTGAAAAGCTTAAGACATTGGCCAAATAATTGTAACTGATAATAAGTATCAGAGTGTCATAATTGGTTTTGGGAATAGCCAAACAGGGAAGAACCGGTTTTGGAGGACCAACAGGACGAAGAATATTTTTAGCTACATCACATATTCCCTTTGTCTTCTTTGCAAAACTCCTCTCAACTTACCTTTCCCACAAACACATTCTAGAGTAAGCTCTCTTAAAATTCACGGGTCTCCCCAGAGGCAGGATTCCCTATTTTCTCTAAGTTTTGGAAATCACAACTTTAGGGGTCCAGTTTTTCTTGTGTTTCATAAAAAATCTCCAGAGAAAGCAGGCACTGTGCCACATGATGAAAGAAGATCAGTTGGTGTTGAGAAAACATTTTGGGGAAATAAAGTCCTACATTTCTCTTGCTCTAACAAGGCCATGCAAGCGAGACTGGATGAAACGCTGGCATTTTTATTTTTATTTTTTGCGATGCACTCATAACGCTGCAGTGTTTTATTCTTCTTTCCAAGATACTGTTCCCCTGGAGTTTTCCTCCTTCTTTCTGATTTTTCCCCTTCTGTAGGTTAGTATTTGTCCACGAGTATTTTAGTGTTCTTTTCTAAAGCTCTGGAACACGTGTTAAAAAGTGTATCTGCTTCTCATATTTTACTTTAAATCCATCTCTTTCTCTACTCCAGAATGAGGCTCTGTGTTTGAAATCTGGATGGATTCATGGCTTCCTGAGCATTCAGTCACATGACTATCTTGTTCAGAATTCAGAACTCAGCTGTAGCACAAGACCATCACCCATGAAGGGTGTTCCTTGTCCAGGTCTCTCATCACACGGCTTCTTTCCTGGAAGTCCATCACTTAACCTGGCAGAATCATTTCCTGTCATCACAAAATGTGCTGTGCTTTTCCCACCTTCTCCCCTCGCCCCATGGGCTTCTATCTGATGAAAAGGTCTACTGACTTCTCCATCTTGGCCTCCCTGAGAAGCCTCCTGTGTTTCCAGGAACCATGCTGACTCAGATTTTTTTTTTTTTGTTCTATTTATCACTTGCCAAACTTCCAAACCTTTTCTGTCCTCATTTCTAAAACAGTAAAGCTCTGCAATTGCGTTTATGATATGGATATCAATTTGTCTGTTTATAAATGGTCTTACATAGTCAGTTGGGGGCTTTTAGAGGCAAGAGGTCTGCAACTGTGTCTTTATATGTGGGACGCCTAATACCATGGCTGATAAAAACAACTTTAAAACTTTATCAATATGATTGGAGCAATGCATCATTGATGATGTTTTGTTATTTAATATATATGTTGGCAATATACATATATGATGTATTTTTATTTATTAGTTCTTTGAGAATTTTGCACAAGGTGTTTGGTCACATTCACCTCTCTCCCAGATCCACTCCTTTCTTATTCAGATTTATAGTTTCTGTTTTTAAACCTATTGCATCAACTTTATGTTCTTCAGTTGCTTAGTCTCTATACTTTTATCAGTTTGTGGGTCCTCTGTGTTACTCACCACCTTTGGCTATTAGAGGCTTTTCAGATGAATGTGGAGGGATGCACTGGTCTGTGGAAATAATAAGTCACCCAGAACCTACCCTGCTCTTTTGTCTAAATATTATTGCTGCCACTTGGCTATGTAGCATATACTTCCGAATGCTTCATACTCTTCATTGCTAGTTATATATAAGTACCACTGTTTCAAAATGAGGCAGAAATGCAAATATGAATGCCCAGTAAACAAATTTGTACTTCACAATAATGATTGCAATAAGGGATAAACTGAATAGCGACAAGTATGCCTTGAGAACAGAGAAGGAAATGGAGGTTTTATTAGGGCAGAAAATAACACCAAGTTGTTTTGACTCTGAGTTCAGTGACACTTTCAGAGCTTGCCAGGGCTGATAAGTTCTGACTGGTGAATTGCTATGCAAAGCCAGTCATGAGCTCTTATCTGGCAATTCCACTGTCAGTTTCTAAGTAAAAAATATTCCGAAAGATAGGACACTCTGCTTCTTCTCATTGTCTGTTGTGTGATAGCTCGAAGCAGTTGCCGAAGACCTTGGTGCTACATTTCTCTCCTAAGGGCTTTTGACTTTATTTTAAGTGAGTGAGAAGAGAGTGTCCCCTCTGCATTATAAATTTTTGCAATTGCTTTTCAGAGACTGCCCCATTCCACCATCTGAGACACGTTTATGTCCGATTCATGACTCTGAACTCCACCAGGGATACCAAGTGTTTGTTAGTATTGCAGAAATGTCCTCACCCTTTATAGGCCAGAAAAAAAACTGTATAGTTTCAACTATTTTCCTTCCTGTTGTAAAGACATGACAGATAAATACTATTTAGGTGATATGCAGAAGTGTATACATGTTCATTTTGAAATTATTCAAGTGAGTTAATTAACATACCTTTCTAGTCACATACGTGTAATTTTCTGGTTTGGGTGAATTAATTTAAGATGTATTTTTAGTATGCAAAGTATTGTTTTTCTTTGTAACCATGCTAAGTTCTTCAGAGCTTGTTTGTTGTACCACACTTAATATTTCCATCTTTTCCCAATCTCGTCCCAATCCACACTGCACACAAATCTATGCTTTTTTATGAGTTCAGCATTTTAGGTTCCACGTATAAGAGAGCTGAGGCTAATATGTCAGTTCTATTTATGTAGATTAGTGTAGCATCCAACAGGTTCATATATGTTACAAATGCCAATATTCCTAATTTTCAATCTGAATAGTATTCAACTATTAGATAAGGATCTAAATAGGGAGGGGAAAAAGATCTTCTGAGAAAATTGGGAGCATGGGGCTCAAGGGGGCAGATGGAAGGAGAAAGGTGAGTAAGGGAAGGGAGTGGAGAAAAATGTATAGCTCAAGGTTAATATTTTGAAAAGTAAATTTTTCAATATAAAATTTTAAGGATAGTATTTTAAGAAGTAATATTTAAAATAAAGTTCAGTGGACTAAATTTCAAATTTCAAGTGTTTCTAGAAAGCTAATATATTACATATCCAAAGAACACTAAACTTACAATAATTTTTAGATTTAACTGTAGAAAGTTTATTTCTTAAGAGAAATCTTAGAATTTGTCTGTCAAATCGAATGGAATGGCAGTGGGCATTCACTCGGTGATTCCATTGGGTGGTGATCGCCCTGTGCATATTTGCCCTTATTTCTCAGAACTCCCAGGACACTCATACAAGAATCACTTGCCTTATGCATGAGAAATAAAATAATAAGAAAGTCAGGCCAGCTTGAGTCAGAGGCAGAGTGGGAGACCCTTCAGCCCTCACTGCTCTTCATAACTGACTCGGGAGGAGACACTTCAGTCTCATATGCATTGTGCTTATACAAGTAGGACCCATGCCATTTATTTTTTTACTAATGTCTTATTAGAATTTCTCCACCTGCGTATTTTTCTTAGAACTCACTGAAGTAAATATAATTCATTTATTATAAAATTAAAAATCTTCTTAGGGTTTTATGTCTTTCACACATTTTACTTTATCTTTTATATATGCCTAGTTGAATACTATGCTTTGTAGGACACTTGCTAAGCTTTTGCCAATTAAGACACTTTTGGTAGCTGTATCTTTATTAGTTTCACTTTTGAAAAACAAATTTCAAATCTGATGAGGCCACAGAAGAGCAAGAGAAAGTTTAGGCATATCTGCGACTTCCCCTGTGCCCCTGCCCTTCTTGTAGGGGTATCCTTTTGTGTACTGTCAGGGTGACATATGTGAATCATAGATTTGTATGTTCCCCACCCATCCACTGCCCCTCAAATCTTGAAGGCATTTGGTGAAAACACACAAAACAAAGATGTGATAGCATGGTGGATTCATGATCAAACTGTTTATAGGACAGGTCCTAGAGTGTGTCTCACCTACCACATTGCTTCTGCATATGAAAAGAAGACATGTGTTTAACTCTTGAGACTGGAGCTTAACCTGTTTATAACAATTTATTAGAGTATCCAAATGACATAAACATTAGGAGCTGGCACACATGCTTCTTAGAAACCACCAAGATTCACCTAGTGGGAATAAATATAGCCCACTAACAGAATGTCTTCAGCCTCCTCTAGAAGTAGCCTGTTTGGTAGGAAGAATAAGGTATCATCTATGATTGCGTAAGTCACTGACTTAATTTACTAATCACTAATTATTAATTATTTAAATTACTAATTATTTAAAGCTTATAATATTTAACTTCTTAGCAGAATATTTTAAACGTACTCAATTGGATTTTCCAGGATAATGTATTTCACCTTTTCCCTGAATAGAAACTTTTAAAAAATAATTTGCCACATATTGAAAAAATATTATTTTAAGCAGAAGCAAATGGATGGAAGAATCTTATTATTCAATACCCAATTCAGGTGTGCAAGGCTTAGATGATTGTTTGAAAACCCCTAATGGTTTCATTATATCCCCTACAGCCATGAATTAAGTATGAATAACACCAACAATAACACATTTTAATAAAATACATTAATTAACATATGTTGAATGTTAATGAATCTTCTCTTCCTGGCAGTCAGTGTTACAGCCAGAGGGTATCAGGATATAAAGTGAGCACCTCACACCTCCTTCAAAGTGGTTGACTGTGGAAGACAGGTAGTGACTCACAGCCATGGTAATGCAATGACTTCTAACTGAAATTATTCACGCAGAGTAAAATCTCCATTTATTTATTTAGTAAGTACTTCTTATCTTCATACAGTTTAATATCTAATCATTGAAAGCAAAATTACTACTGCGTTACATCAGCAGACTCTTGAGAGTTCTGTTTTATTAGTGTGCAACGTAATTCTGCACAGTTTAGCTCCTGGTATTCAGGTACCACAGTAGAAATACAAAATATCTGCTGACTAATATTTGCTCTGGAAATGGCAATGTGCTCTCTATAACGTGGGAAGAAACCGAGCATTCTTAATTGACAACAAGACTGTGATGAGTACCATTTCCACCTAGCTGTCCATCTAAATGATGACAGCCTCAATAGAGACTTTGACAGGGCAAATTAATCACCGCTGAATGAAAACCACCCACAAAATTCTTACGGCAGAGACTTTCAGACTCATGAGTGTTTCTCTACTTTTGTATTTTATTATTTGTCAAAAATGTTTATATATTGCAGACAGATAGATGGCTCAGTGGGTAAGTGTAACCTGCTCTTCCAGAAGACCTGAGTTCAGTTCTCCAAATCCACATGGTGGCACACAATTGTATGTAACTTCAGTTTCAGGGACTCTGACACCTGTTCTGTCCTTCTCATGCACTGAAGACGCATAGTGCAGTTACATACGTGCAAGCAGAAATGCAAATACGCATAAAAATAAAAATTTAAACAGTTTATATATTATACTTGCTTTCTGTGCTTCATGTTATAGCTGTGTTTTGTGGTTTTAGGCATTTAAAGAACAAATTACCTGATGTGAATAGAAATTATATGAATCACCTTAGAAAAATAAAAACTAATAAACCTTGCTATTTTCCATCATGTTGTATAATATTTTGGAGTAAACTTGAATGTAGATATTTCAAGCATGCATAAATACTTGCAATATGCCTGTTTTACAGTATGTAATGATCACATGTATTGGAGGAAACAACATTTTTGAACATGCATTTTGAAGTTAATAGCAAATGATAAAGTTGCCAGCAAAGGTTAACATATTCTTAAAACCATTCTAGTGGGCAATGGCGTAAATGTTTACAAGTACATATTTATCTCCTGATGTATTATATTTATATTGCTTCGACTCAATAAAAGCCATTTCTTCAATAAGGTTTTATTTTAGAGTTAAACTCAGAATCCTTTCCACTGCATCTTTATGAGCCTTGTATTCTATTATGATATTTACCACAGAAACTTATTACAATGGCCCTTCCAATATGCTTACACTCTATACCATAATTTTAACTATATGAGACAAGCATTCCTATACTTCTATTACACTTCTTATTAAATAGCTGTTATTGCCATTTTTCCTGTTTTATTATTTTGGGCCATATTTGTTTCACATTTCTAATTTTTATGCTAGGTTTTACCGTATATGAAGCATGATTTATACATATTTTCCTCATGTTACAGCTAATGTATTGCTCCAAATAGAAGGCTTGAGTAAAAACTTAGAAAGTAAGAGAAATAAATTTATTAAATATCTTTAAAACATGGGATACTTATCTAGCCACTTACTGTGATTGACACAATTTATTATTATACACAAGTAGAAATCATAGGTAGAGTGATTAGAAAGTATTTTAGATTCAAAATGATCTACAATGGTGCATTCTACTTCATAGAAAATATCTGGCTTCTACTATTAATTGCTTCTCTTCCTTGCTGTATATTTCTCCCAGCAGTAATTTGTGTGTAAAATATTGGTAGATGTTTTAATTTGTTTTTTACGATTTTTGCCTAAATTCATATATGTTCAACATGCAAACCTTGTATGCACACATAAGTCTTGAGAATGCATTAGATCTCCAATGATTGAAGTTACAGATTCTGTCCAGCACCTACCACATATTTGATCATGCTAAATCCTTAATAGTTTCAATAATGTAACCCTATGGCTGTTAACTGAAGTTTCTGTCCTGCCTGGTCCCATAGCTTTTAATGTTAGTCAACAAATGACACCCACGTGGACAACTGCATCCACATAAAGCCTGAGAGAGCTTGGGAAGTAATTCTAGACAGAAAAGAGTAGAGTTAAGCATGGCTTATTGATAGCAGTATTTTCTCATATGGCTCTGTTTGCTAGAGAGGCTTCTTGACACAGCTCTTACTGCAAAAACTTTGCAGCCTTTTAACGAGGCTCTGCCAAAAAAACACTTAAATGGTGTTCATGAATAGCCTACAGCATGCTTCTTGGTGGTAGCACAGACCTTGAAACTCCATAAAGTTGTGGCAATGAACATGGCTCTTGTTAATACCTCCATCATGAGGCTAAAGAATCTGGTAAATCCAGCTGTCAAAGCCACGGCTTTAATCCTAGCCATATTGCTTAGAGAAATAAAGATTCATGTGGTCAGAAAAAGAGAGATACAATAAAGATAATTTCAGATAAAAAAAAAGCCTCTAAACAATTTAAGGTGTGTTTAAAAATATATGTAGGCTTGGGAAAGAAAAAAAAAGAAGGTTAAAGTCTTTAAAAGAAAAAAGAAAAAGGAGAGTTGGGTGTGGTGGCATATACCATTAATCCCAACACTTGGGAAGCAGAGGCAGACAGATCTCTATGACTTCAAGATGTGGTGCCACATCCTTCTAATCCCAGCACTTAGAAGACAGAGGCACGTGATCTTTGTGAGTTCAAGTACATCCTGGTCTACTGTTTCAGGACAAAGATACACAGAGAAACTCTGTATCAAAAAGCCAAAATTTAAAAATAAAAATAAAAGAAATAAAGTTTAAAATACAGTCACATAAAGATGGAAAATACACCGAGAATCTGGATACTGTATATTATTATCTCCTCTTTGAATTGTTTGAATGCTAAGGAAGGAGCAACAGCTACTAAAAGATAATTGTTTAAAAATGCTGCTGAATTAATCCAAGATAGGTATTTTGAAAATACCTGGATTCAAAATTGAAGTCAAAAGATATGTTTCTTTGAAGAAGAGGTTTTGCTTTTGTTTCCACAGAAAATGGGAGGCTTTGGATTCATTCCAGGTTAAGAAAAATCAGGTTTGATCAAGATAAAAACCCTGAGAAATCTCCAATAGGGGTAAATGGCCCAAATGTGTCAGTTCTACATCCAGAACAGATTCAAGACTGCTGCCTGAGATGATTAAGCTTCACTGGATACTCCAGTCATGACTTGATCATAATTCTAAATTTTCTTTAGGTCCTCATAATATTATCAGAACCCCCAATCAGCAGTAAGGAGCCTGGAAAACTACACACACATTCCCTCAAAAATGGATTATGGATGTTTGCCTTTGTTTATAATGTTGGTGACAAGTTGTTATGGATAATTGTCAGTAGAAAAGCTAAACCAAGGACATTCAATTCAGAGTTCTTATTTTTTAAAAAAAGTGGAGGGGAGTGCTGTGGAACAATGGTCTGTACCCTGTCACCTGTATTTTAAATAAATGCTGATTGTCCAGTAGCCAGGCAGGAAGTAGAGGTGGGGTGACCAAGCAGGAAGTAGAGGCAGGGCAACAAGAATACTGGGAAGAGGGACGTTTCAGCATGCAATCGTCACCCAGACAGAGAGGAAGTTAGACACAGAGCAAGGAAGAAGTGACTGCCTTGCCAAAAACATACCAAGCCACGTGGCTAACACAAACAAGTATTATGGGTTAATATAAGTTATAAGAGTTAATAAGAAGCCTGAACTAATAGACCAATCAGTGTTTATTTAAAATACAAGTGACAGGGTATAGACCATTGTACCACAGCATGTGGTAAGAAGCTGCTTGTTTGTTCCCAGCTGCTCAGCCCAAAATAACCACACAGAAACTGTATTAATTAAACCACTGCTTGGCCTATTAGCTCTAGCTTCTTATTGGCAAGCTCTTACATCTTAATTAAACCAATTTGTATTAATCTGTGTATCACCACGTGGCTGTGGGGTACCAGTAAGTTTTCATCCAGTGTCTGTCTCTGGCAGGGCTATATGGCTTCTCCTAACTCCACCTTCTTACGCCTGCATTCAGTTTAGTTTTCCAAGCCTACCTCTACTCTTCCCTGTTCAGACAAAGGACAGTTTCTTTATTCATTAACTAACATAAACAAGACATATCCAGAAAAACGTCCCATACCATAACCCAGTGATGGGATGCAGGCCCTGCTCCGGGGATTTTCCTTAACAGGCATGGCTTTTTGCAAAATAATCTCATCATTAATAGCTCAGCCTATGATGTAAATTTTTTTGAGAAGATCAATATAAATATTCGACAATTCAGAGCATGATGCCTGGCACCTATGGATATGCAGCTAGTAGGTTTGGATTGAAAGATACAGAAGTGACTAAAATAAATCAAACCCAATATAAGATTCACAAACCTACCACAACTCAGGTGCCTCTGTTAAATAATCCCCTAGAGTCCTGTTTCAGTGGAGGAAGTGCATTCTGGTGACCTGAATAGGTCCAATATACAATGACCCAAGATGGTACAATGCTTCCTACTCAATGAACTTATATTGATCAGCATAAGTGTTACTGAAACCACACTAACAGTTCAATTGGTAACAGCCTAACCTTCATGCCTTATTTATCACATTAATGAATGTTTCCATTGTAAGTGACCTGTGCATATTTACGCTGAGAGAGTTTTAAGTAAAATATCGATAGATTCATTTCATGTCAAATTCTCAACTCTGGCGTATCCCATAGTTCCTGGTACTGATTAGCTTTAATTGTTTTTTGGAGGGTTGGGTAGAGTAATGACCAGATACTTTGAGGAAAATTCCAATTAGGATTTTCATGATGTTTTATCAGGGTTTAACAGAGATTCAGATTTTTTAGAAGACCACCATGGTAAAGTGTATTTTCATAACAGAGAATACATAATCAACATGTCATAATTAACAATGTCAAAATTTATTCTATCACTTACTTGAGCTGTTTTAGATTCTAGATTACACTTTCTCCCTCTATGAGCACACTGTCATTTGTGGAGAAGTCATACTTCACAATGAGCATGTATGTGTGCTCCATGGCATTATGAAGCATGTAAAGACATACTTGGAATTCTTGACCTTGAGACAATTTTCCTCTTATTTTCTCATTTTAGTAAATATTATATTCATACCCAATTTTAATCATGTGTTTTTACTTAATACAATGGTTTATTTATTCAATATTTTTAATTGGCTGTAGCTATCAGAATTTAAACTCTAGCTATCAGAATCCCTTTTTGTTGATGCATAGGTCCTTGTGATATTGTTCAATACTATAGTTTTCTCTGTATGTGTGTTTTTTTTTGTGTGTGCATCTTTAATTCCTTAGTTATGGTACTAATTTCTCTATAGTTATCTTGTATACTAAGATCTCTGGGTTCTTTGGAAAATGACTCTGGAAAAAATAATCTGTGATCATTGCATTCAGGTTTTCTCAGTTAGAACAGAAGAAAATACATTCATGTGGAAAACCTATGCATTGTTTATATTTCCCTAGGTAGTCATTGGTGTCTGTTTTATATTAAACATAGCTTCCAGGCTGGTGAGCTTAGTTAGTAAAAGTTCCTGGTATCAAGTCTGGTGCCCTGTGTCAAATTCCCAGAAAATTAGTGTTGAAAGGAAGAGAACTGCTAAATGGTGGTTGTGCACACCTTTATTCAATCCCAGTGCTCAGGAGGCAGAGGCAGGTGAATCTCTATGAGTTCAAGGGCAGCCTGGTCTACAAAGTGTGTTCCAGGTCAGCTAAGGCTACACAGTGAAACGTTATCTTGAAAAACCAAAAAAAAAAAAAAAAAAGAGAGAGAGACCCAACTGCATTAAGTTTCATTCGAACTGCCATACAAACACTCTGACATATGAACACACACATGTAAAAACGTGGGAAATTCACACAAGTAGTGACTAACTTTGATTCCATTCTGTCACTGTAGAAATAAATGACTTTGATCACCTTCCCTTGCTTATGTCTATTCTTCTCTTTCTTTTTCTTTTTATATTCTTCCATTTTCATAGTGATAAATTCAGCTTTTATCTCCTCTATTATTTTAATTAGTTGTTTACGTATAGTGGTTACAGAATTATTAGCTGTTCATATATGGTTGTGTCAGTGTTGTCAAAATCACAGCTCCACACACAAAAACAGATCCAATGTTATCAGCTAGATCAATAACAATTTCCTTGCCTTTAATCTCATATACGCTCACTTCCAAATGCGTTTAATATAAGTGCATGTATCTCAAAAGATCATGTCACACATCCGTTACAAAAATTGATTAATTTTCACCTTCAGGTTATTAATCTCCTAAATAATATATGCAGTTAAAATTGATTTGCACACCTGAGTTTGTGTATTACAAATACTGTGTTGCACAGAATGATTTCTGCACTGAAAAACTCTGCATGCTGTACATGTTTAATCCTCCCATCTCCACAGTGTCTCTGTTGATTTCCTGTGGCTTCCATGACTTGTCTGCTCTGGTAGCATAGAAAATTAGCATTCTACACACATAGCATGACTCAGATATGCATTTTTGCTCATATATGTGAATCTCAGCCTTTTCCTGTGTCTTGTACCTTAGCAAATTGTCACTGTGACCTTTCTTTTCATTTAATCTCAGCTTTCATTCAGAAAATAAGTTTTAAAATATTAATCATCTCAGTATCAATTCTCAACTGCCTCAACTGATACTTTTGTGATATCAGTCAAAGGTAATTATCAACCAATCATGGCTGCTGGAACGTGTATACTTTTATATTTTGCATTTATTTCTACAAATTAGTTAAAATCTTTCTGTTTGTTTGTTTTTCTCAAAAAAAGAAATATGGTGAGTGAATATAAGCTCATTTTTCTATAGCAGAAAAGAGACTATTTCCAGGAAAAGTCTACCACTGTAATTTGTTTTAAATACCTCTGGTTATTTTGTCAAAGAACATTTAACTCTGTGAGTTAGTTTTTGGACTCTCTATTCTGTTCTTCTGCTTTAGGTCCCTCTTTTTTCCAGATATTGAACAGTTTTGTTACTGTTTTCCCCATTTCCTTAAGTGCTGCATTGACTTTCCTACTTCATTTGCTTTTCATACTTTATTTTTCTAGATTCCCTACAGGAAAACACGTGTTTGTAAATATGGCCCCATAAGGGACTAGAAACTGCCTAATCCTTCAGTTGCCGCCCTCAGTCTAGACATTAAGAACCAGGATTTGTACTCAATCACAGCTAAAAACTTGCCATAAATGTGAGTCAGTTCCAGTTTATGGTTAGCCACATGGGAGTTCCCTGAGGAGTTACTCTGGGGAGCTCACATTCACAAGAAGATGCTGGAGTCTGGTGTCTAAGCCATAGCTACTAAGAATACATGTTGTTATACTGCTCCCCCCTCAGCTTCTTGGACACTGTCTCCCACATTCATTGACTCTTGAGTGAGCTTTCAAAACAAACCCACAGAAACAGAAATATAGTTTTCTAGTATTTTAGAAAACTTGATCCAGTGAGATTGACAACAAAACAAGTCATCTCATATTCAATTTAGACTCATTTTCCAATATTCACAAATCTGCTTACCAAAATCTTGAAGGGGTGGCTGTTGAATCTGTAGCTGAGTGGAAGGAATTACATCCTAATAACATGTGCTCTTATATTTCATTGAAAACAAATACTCTGTCCATGTATTTAAATTTTCTATTACACTCTCTAAATTTGGTAATTTTACTACATACATACATTTCACATATCTAACAAGTCTTACCTAATTACTTTACTTTCTTGGCTACTAGTATGAATTTTTAAGAGATCAGATTTGATTTCTTCATTTCTAGGATATATAAAAGAAGTTTTATGTTTTATATTAATTATTATTCAAGAAGTTTGCTGAATTTGCTTTCTATTTTTAGTATTTATAAATTTGGGAAGATTTTTAAAAAG
>NC_022021.1:44257315-44289612 GCF_000317375.1 Microtus ochrogaster
TCATTCTTTTTTCAAGAATTCTGACTTTAAAGCATCAGGAGTAGAGTAAGCAAATGCAGCTCAAGTAGAAAAATATTTAATTTAATTGGATGAAATGTCTTAATATTTATTCTTCTATGGATCATCTGCCTCAAGTGCTGGCTAGCTAAAGATAAGACAAAAATAGGACCAGCTGATACAGTAGGGACAAAGTGCATATCTGGACTAAATATTAAAGAACTTCATATGTATGTATGGAAGCTCTCAGTCAGTATCAAAGAGATCATCAGAACCCAAGATAAATTTGCCATTTCAGATCCCTCTCCTAAGATTAGCTTAGGGCTCCTTCAGCCAATTCTTACTCATTTTTTCAAAATTTTCTAATATGTTTAGCTCCAAGTATGTTCTACTTCAATTTGTGTAGGTTGTAGTGCGAACACTATTAGAATTGATGCCTAGCCCATATTATTATGTTTTTATTATGTGTTGATGAATGATTCTAGTACTTTAAGCATTAGTCCCCTGTAGGCAGCACTTTAAGCCACCCTGTGTGCAAGGACATAAAGAGTGGCTGTTGAAGAATAGGAAGCAAAAGAAATTTAAAAAGTGTTTTCTTGATAGGCAGCAAGCTGCCATTTGAAAATAACAGATAACTTCGGTGGGGAAATTTACTTGTCTAAAATGAGACATCAAATATTTTACACAAATATTTGAACCAAAGTTTAGGAGGCACGTTGGAGTCTCAGAACATGATCTGAAATAACGTGTATTGTCTTAGCCAAGAAGTAGAATGGGACTTAACTCAATAAATTTGTCCCAGGAATGAACAATCTTCAGACTTGTCGGTGAAGTTTATCTTTTCGTTTTCTTCCTGACACCAGCTCCTACCTCAGTTTATTAGCTGTCCTAAATGTGCCAGGTCCAATAGATGCTCTCCCACAACTTGGTCTCGTGGCATTCTGCTGTCTTCAAGTCAGGTCTCCTTGACTGCTCATCCAATTTCTTTGCCCCTCGAGAAGACACTCAGTGCTCTTCCTTCTGAGTGTGTAGTAGAGATTCTCTCAATGTGAGTTTATTACTGAAAGCCGCTCGGTCTTTAAGAGCGTCTATTGTTATCAGTTACTTTTGAAGGAAACAAAAACTTGAGCTGAAAATTTCCCAAGGGCAGTCATTAAGTATATAAGTTGTTTGACTAAATGTCCTGTTGTTTGGTGATTGTGTAAATTGGGCTCTTTATTTGGGCCAGAATTAAGAGAGTAAACACATAATTTTTGGATTACCTGTTTCCACATTCACTTTTTACAGATACTATAGTCCCAAAAGTTTTCCAAGGTGTATTTAAGAAGTTATAACTTAATATTCAGAGACTATCATTTAACTTCCCTGTTACCATTGGCATTTAGGTTTTATGTGCCATTTTACCAGGATTTTTCTCTGTTCATAAGTGACTTGTAAAATCTGTTAGCTTGTGTTTACAGTACAACGAGCCTTACATTAAACTGTAACAATTATTACTACATGGGATATTGCTGTGGTACATCATATCCACCTCCTTAGCCTACACTTGGAGGCACCCTTTTTTGGTGCTGTCTGCCCAAGCTAATCATCCCTCCTGAGAATCCTTTGGAGGTGAAGAGATGTCTCAGTACTTACAAACATTTGATGCTCTTGCAGAGACCTATAGCCTGGTTCTGAGAATTCTTTATAATTCTTTGTAACTGAAGTTCCAAGAGATGCCACACCCACTTCTTGCCTGAAAAAAATCAGCAATGCATGGAGTGCACATGCTTATGCACAGAATAGTTAAAATATATAACTATTTTAAAAATTCATGCTTCTCTCATGTATTGCTCTTTGTGTGTGTGTAATGTATGGGTGTGGGTCTCTCCCTTCTGCTCCCTTTTGCTGCAGGGGGAAACTTCACTCGTGAATAAATAAGACATTGATCTATGAGTATATCAGACTGTTATTAGGAGTAACTTTAAAGATATTTTTATTTATTTATTTTTAGATCAGTAGTGTTTGGTTTTTACCCTCAGTTTCTGGACTATCTAGTATCTGGTTCTTGGTTACCCAAACAGTGTCCGGTATGGGTACCTTCTTACTGAGTGACACCCAGGATGATTTTTCTAGCTCCAGGCATTTGCCTGAAATTTTTATGATGTCATTTTTTAAACAGCTGAGTAATAGTCTATTGTGAAATGTACCATATTTTCTTTACCTAGTCTTCTTATTTGGGACATCTAGGTTGTTTCTACTTTGCTACTATTAAGAATTTAGAGCACCAATGACTTGGTTGAGCAAGTATCCAGTATCCCTGAAATAACATAAAGTATCTTTCAGGTATATTCCCAAGAATGTTATAGTGGCTATACAATTTTACAATCCAAATAAATTATTCTACAAAACTGTATATTGTTCTATATTAAAAAACTGATTCTTACATAAAAGGGTGGATATAATTATTACAAATGTGCTTTAGCAATTTTCTAGTTCCTAGTGGATTTATTAAAATGAAACATTTTTGAGACTTAATGATTTTATTTATCACTTCTTCACTTTCCACCAAAATTTTCAAAGACACATTGCTTGAGTACTGACTGTTGTAGGAATGGAAGCCATTGCAACAAAAGCCAGGAATGGAGAGATGCATGAAGGCACAGAAAGAGATAATTGTTTCTTCTTTAAATTGAAATAAATTGTTACATTACACTTTCATTTCAGATATTTCTAAATTAAAAGCTTATTATTAGTGAAACACAGGTAACTGGTTCCCAATTTAAGTATCACCTGACTTCTCTGTATTGTGTTTAAAATCATTAATGAGAATCCATGATTAACAAACCATAATAATAATAAATCATTATATGGAAATAATAATTTTTCAAAGAAACAAAATATCTGTTTCAATAAATATTCTTATCAGTTTTGTGTGGTATTGATAAATTATCATAATTTAAAATTGTTCTGCCCTCTTAGTCCCAGACATCTTAATGACAGGTTTAGGAGCAAGTTAGCACATACTGAGGAATGGTGTTCTTCTTGAATTACATAAATGTATATTTGAATAGTTCCCGAATTATGGCATACTGATCACTGGTAAATGCAGCAATGTCTTCTCTGATGATTATGCCTCTTTCTTCTTTCATTGTTGAGTAGTAAGAGCTGACAGGCTGCCAGTTCTAACTCAGTGGATTTAGGCAGCTTGTTTCTTTTGGGATAAATTTCTACAGAATGTAATAGACATCAAAAGTTATCCTTCCATAGAAAGTAAGCACTTCTCCAGTTTACATTTGATATGAGATAAAGGTGACAAGCTTATATTTAGTTTTATGCTGTCATTTATATTGTATCTCATCTGAAGTTTATCCCATCTCACACTTCTTAAAACGAATAATTGAGACTCCTTACTTTGTAAGATATGATTAGTAGTGTTTCGTGCTTTGTATCACCCATCTCCAAATTACAGAATAAAATAAAGCCTGTGTTCTTAGTGGAATGTAATAGTAATGTGTGGACATCTGGGGATTGTTTAGTCTTTTATTCAGTTTGATTAAAATCCCATCATAAATTATTAATGATATCATGTGTGAAGAAAGCACTTCATGTATTCTCAACATAAATCAGTAAACAAACCACGTTTCATGTTGTGTGGTTTCAAAGGTTTATACTTTTAATTATATTGAGTTGGCATCTGAAATACAACAGGTGTCTTATGAACTTTGTTAACAAACCAGTTCTTTAAAATAACAATAGCAAACAAGTGAACTATGACTTTGAGTAGCCAAATATAATCTCTGTGTGCTTGTCATTCAGAGTCTCATAAAGTCGTCCCCACAATCTTGTTCATTATAATAAAGATTGTAGCATTTATTCTACAACTGAACACAAAGTTGGATGGATTTTCTCAAGGATGAGATTATCCACAATCTAGTAGCCATGTCCCTTACATGCTAAGAATGGCTATAGTAAGATTATTCCTGAGAATAGAAAAACACTGGACTACTGGAGATTGTAGAACTAAGAAGGGGCAAATGAGCTTTGAATACTCAGAAGATTGTCTGACCAATTACCACGACCACAGACAGGACCCAAACAAGTTCAGAACATGGAATTTGACAATGATTGTGAAAACAGATGAGGTATAATATAATCAAGGAGCACCGAATTTAAAGCCCCCTCACTGCTTGACACTGTTTTCCTAAGGCCTCTTCTCTGTAATTGTGTATACACAGCAAACCAATAAGATTTCTGAGGTTAGAAGGAAGACCACCCTTAAGTTCATTCATGCCAAGATCTGGAAATGCTGTTTGTTGTCCAGTCTTCATAATGGTCTTGTGCTGTTTCAAGACCAGGGCTGAAACTACTCACAACCAGTGGTTGCAAAGAAGTGTCAATTCACCTGATGTGGCTAATCTAACTTTACACTCAAAATGGGCACAGGAATGCTTACTGATGTACCTTGTCTTTCTCTAGATATACTGTAGCAAAAGAACAAGCAAATGAGGGCAAACTATTGCTGACCATATTTTACTCTAATACATCTATTTCGATGCATTAAAACATTTAAATACTCTTTCTTTTGAAATTCTCCTTCTCTTTTCCCCTCCCTCTTCTTCTTCCCTCCCTCCCGGCTATGATTCTTGTGCTTGCCTATATGCTTACCAGACAAGGATGTGACCACTGCACTAAATAGTAAAACAGCTTTGCTTTAAGAAAATGAAAAAAGGCATATTGAACGGTTTGTGAAGAAACACACCTTGCTGAACCAGTCTGACAAATCAAGGCCAAATTTCTATCTTGTGCCTATCAGCTGTCACCACAACAGGAGACATCTGTTTTGGATGAAATATCGATTTACTCTAGTTGATCTCAACATTATTTTCATTTAGATGAAATTAGTTTTATGAGACACTAGAATAGAAAAGTAGGTGCTCACATTTTTAAATAAGAAACTGGCTATACTTCTAATATTACATTTTAACAATCATAGGAACTTCAAGATAATTACCAGTCTCAATCCAATCAGCTTCTTTTATGTAACTAACTACCTGTAGGTCCTACCTATGCTGTGGATGCACCAGTTCATCTACTGATGAGCTTAACTGAGCTCTCTGATCCACTAGACATGCTCTCAACATGACAGCTGAAGGTTACTTAAGATCTTTCTTGGGACCTCCTGAGTTGTTGCTCAAGTGCAGACTGGGATTGGCCTTTAATCAACAGAGGACAGCCATATGCTCCTGCTATAGGAAACTGCAGATTTGGCCAAAAGTCTACCAAATGCATGAATCAACTTCAATCTTACATATTCTTCATCATATATGTCATTGATGTTGAACTTGTTACAGTCTGTGGTTTATGCTGTGTGATAAAACTGAAGGAAAACCTAACAAACTGCTTCCTTACAATAAAGGTTCTTGAATTTTAATGCGCAACACCACATTAAAATGACCTGAAATAAACCATTTCAGTAGTTACTTAGTAGAAATTACTTGTTCGTATTAATTTCTTTTTTTTTTAGCTTTTATTTATTTATTTATTTTTTAAATTTATTTATTTATTGAGGATTTCTGCCTCCTCCCCGCCACCGCCTCCCATTTCCCTCCCCCTCCCCCGATTAAGTCCCTCTCCCTCATCAGCTTGAAGAGCCATCAGGGTTCCCTGACCTGTGGGAAGTCCAAGGACCGCCCACCTCCCTCCAGGTTTAGTAAGTTGAGCATCCAAACCGCCCAGGCCCCCCCAAAGCCAGCACGTGCAGTAGGATCAAAAACCCATTGCCCTTGTTCTTGAGTTCTCTGTAGTCCTCATTGTCCGCTATGTTCAGCAAGTCCGGTTTTATCCCATGCTTTTTCAGACTCAGGCCAGCTGGCCTTGGTGAATTCCCGAAAGAACATCCCCATTGTCTCAGAATGTGGGTGTACCCCTAGCGGTCCTGAGTTCCTTGCTCGTGCTCCCCCTCCTTCTGCTCCTGATTTGGACCTTGAGATTTCTGTCCGGTGCTTCAATTTGGGTCTCTGTCTCTGTCTCCTTTCATCGCCTGATGAAGGTACAACAGATGGGCACAGGAGATCGCTTCCTAGGTACAACCCCAGCAGCACAGACATTAAGGGCCTCATTGAATAAATGGGACCTCCAGAGACTGAGAAGCTTCTGTAAAGCAAAGGACACTGTCACTAAGACAAAAAGGCAACCCACTGACTGGGAGAAGATCTTCACCCACCCTGCAACTGACAAAGGTCTGATCTCCAAAATATATAAAGAACTCAAGAAACTAGACCGTAAAAGGCTAACCAACCCAATTGTTCGTATTAATTTCAAGTTGACTTCCAGAACACAAAGTTTCAAAGAGATATAAAAGACATCAAAAAAAAAAAAAAAGAAAGGAAAACTTAAGCCACCTTTTATGAGCATGTGATTCATCTATTGGTGAGATTATGCTAACAATTGTGCTGAAGAAGTTAGTAGGCTGCCATTAATCTTGAACAATGACTATAAATTTAAAAGCTACATTGAATCAGTGATTGACTGGTTTAAGGAGCAACATGTAGGTATTTATAAGATAATTTAAAAGAGCTGTTTATATGTTAGTTTTATGAGACTGATAATAAAATTTGCTGGTGCTTTATGACTAGGACAGATTCCTGAATTTTGGGTTGAAATTTAGTCAAGATGTGGGCCTGTACACCTAATGTCTCCAAGAGAAGCTACGTGAACCAGAAGGTAATACAGACTCCTTAGTTTGCACTGCGGGTCTTGAACACCTTCACTTCTTCACAGCATAGCAGAGATCCACCTAACTGCACTGGCCTGCATTCTCTTGTGACATTTTCCATACACAATCCCCTGCTCTGAAAAAAATATTCATAAAACTAACAAGCAGACAGATTTGTGAAGCTATGAACTTGAAGCTAGCGGTATCTTGGCTTCTATTCTCTACTCCATGTTTAACAGTTTGTCAGCTCTGTCTGTTGTTTGGCGCCATTCTTGATTCTCCTCGTTATATGCACGCAAAGATCTGTCTGTATTAAGCTGTATATAATTAATATGCTTCATTCCATTTCTCAGAAAGTCATGCTTTCTCACCTAAATTCATTGTTTCTAACCACTGACACAAAAACACAAAATCATAAACACATGGAGCAAGGAAGGAAATTAATGTGAAGACTTCAATTACACAGAAGAGGAATAATAGATCTTGAAGACAGAAGACTGGCAGATCTCTGTAAATTCAGGGCCAGTTTGGTCTCCAGAGTGAGTTCCAGGACAGTCAGGTCAGTTCCAGATAGAAAGACTGTTTCAAATAAAATAAAATAAAATAAATAAATAAAAAGAAAATGAAAAGAAATACTATCACACTGTGATTACCTGACTGCTCTTGGACAAAAGAACTATATTTAGTTTATTAATAGATACCAGAGATCTCTAATATTAATTACATAGAAACTACTCGTTAAGCAAATAGATAAATAAATGGTCATCTAGGATATTCATAGCTACATGAAAGTATGCTTGGTGGATCTACTATTAAACATGATTAGCTGGGAGGGCAAAAGAGAAGAGATTCGTTCCTTTTTACAATCACACATAGCAATAGTCCTTTAGGAAAGTAAGAGTATTCTATGTGAATTCTGTCAAATTTTCAAATAAAAACTCAAAAGATCCAGATGGTAATGGTGCACACCTTAAATCCCAGCGCTCAGGAGGCAGAAGCAGGTGGATCTCTGCAATTTTAAGGCCACCCTGATGTATAAAGAGAGTTCCAGGACAGTCAAGGCTGTTACATGGAGAAACCTCATCTCAAAAAACTAAGAAAAAAGAAGAAACTCAAAAGAATCATATATGTTCTTAATATATCATGATCTGTAGTGAAATATACATTTAGAGTTCAATTTTTTAAATAATTAGTTTATGATTTGTTTATTGAGTGTCCACACAATGATTTCATTTATTTAGCCATTTGAAATTAATCCTTGTAACTAATTTTAATTGCAAAAATAAAAAGATTATTTTTTCTCTCTTTTGCTAACATAATTCTTTTTCACAACTTCCTCTACATGAAAATTGCTCTCACCTTGCTTTCAGGTATTGAGTGTTATTTTTGAAGCAGCTATACCTCTGCACTTCTATTTTAATAGGTTCTCACAAGATTAAAATTACCTTTAGTAAGTCATGCTGATAAAGACTTACACAGGTGCCTTTTTTTGTTCTCGGAAATATTCTTCTTCACAATGCATGGCATTACCGTTGTTCCAGATGACATTCAGACCAGAGCATGAGAAATGAGTTGAGAGGCGATGTGCAGTATGCATGGATTGCTGTGAAGGCTGGCTTAGGAACATTGCAGTCTCCCAAATGGTGTCAGAGGCATAATATTAATACTGCTTTTCAATGTCTTTACAACTGGTTAAAGAAGAGTAACTTTTTATTAAGGAACCAAGTGTGTGTTAATACCTTATAGTTAAACAATAAAAATTATCAAGGTTTCATATTGAACAATTAATTAGGTCTTGAGTCTTTTCCCGTGTGGATGGCCTTGCCTTTGGACTTATGTCACATGACACTGGGGGATAGAGTAAGTAATTTTTTTTCAGACTATGAGTATAGGTGGAGACTGCTTGTTCATTTCCCGGCCACCTAGACCTGAATAATAGCACAGAAACTATCATAATTGCATCACTGCTTGTCCTATTAGCTCAGATTTCTTATTAACTGACTCTCACATCTTAAATTAACCCATTTCTATTATGTTGCGTATTGCTACAATGCTGTGGCTTACCATGTAAAGTTCTAGTATGTCTTTCTCCTTTGGCAGCTACATGGCATCTCCCTGACTCTGCCTTCTTTTCTCCTCTCTCTTTGCGTGGAATTCCCACCTTGTCCTATTCTGTCCTGTCATAGTTACAAAGCAGCTTCCTTTTTTAGCAATGGTAATAGAATATATTCACAGCATACACAGGGGAATTCCACATCACCTCCCTTTGTAATAAGGCCGTTTGTTTGTTTCCCAGCCTCCAGGCATCTCAGACCCGAAATAATCACAAAGAAACTATATTATTTAAAAAACCGTTTGGCCAATTAGCCCTAGCTTCTTATTGGCTAAGATTTATAGCTTAATTTAACCCATTTATGGTAATATGTGCATTGCCATATGGCGAGTAAAGTTCTCAGCATCATCTGTCTTCAGTGGAGCAACATGACTTCTCTCTAACTCCTCCTTCTTTCTCCCAGCCTTCAGTTTAGTTTTCCCTGCCTACCTCTATTCTGTGCACAGGCCCAAGACAGGTTCTTTATTAACGAGTAGTATTCACAGTATACAGAGGGGAATCCCACATCAACCTCCTGTTTTCTGTCTAAATAAAAAGGAAGGTTTTAATTTTAATATAGTAAAATTACTATATATATATATATATATATATCAGGTATCAAGCAAGAATTACAGTTACAATATTTATATCTACTTTATATTTTATCATAACTAAGGAAAACTGTAATTATAGCTATTTTTAACTCCATCAAAGACCCCAGAAGGATATAATATTGCCTGTGTTAACAAGAAGTGCATTGTAAACAATTTCCAAAATTTACAGAGAGATCTTGCTGCCTGGACAGTCACCCAAAGTTCTTCCATATTGTTTCAGCTTCCATCTTCAGCCTACTGGCCCATAGTGTCTGGCAGACTTTTCCATGAAGCAGGAAATAATTCATTGTTGTAGTTTTAATGCAATATGCAACTTAAGTGGAAGAGCAGGTAACAAAGGTATTAAAGTGTTCTAAAATATTTGAGGGTAATGAAGCTGTGAAATTCTGATGTTGCTCACAATGTGAGGCTAGTTTCCTTGAGATGTGACAGACACCACACACATATTACAATTATGGCTGTATTTCATTCTCTCTTGCTGTCAGAAAAGAAAAATGTAGGGGTTCTTATCGAGAGTAAATAAAGATACTTCTGGGTATGAATAAGTTCAATGCCATTTCAAGATAAGATGCAACCAATTCATCTTCACACCATAAATTCTACTTGTTCAGAACTCTGGCTGAATTTTCTAGTCTTCAATCAAAAATGAACTTGGGACTTTTTGTGACACCAACCCCAGAGCACCATGTAATAGAAACATAAAAGTGTTCACCTAATACTAAAACTAAAGAATAAAATTTTAAACTGAATTCATATGATGTCTAATGTTAGGGCATAGTGAGAAAACTTGCTAAATATAATGCTATAGTTTTTTCAAATAGGATGTCGCCTTTAATAGTCAATTTGAATGGATTAAAGGATGAACTGGAGATGAATAAGGCATACATCTGTGTTTCCCATAAAGGCATGTTCAGAGACAATTGAATAATAAGGGCTATTATCTAAGCAATGGATTTATAACTTGAAGTATTGATAACATGGTGACAATATTAATATGTGGAGCCCAGTGGAGAAAGTATATCAGTAAGAAAACATGCCCTCCAGGACAATGTCTTAAACTGATGGTGACATCACTTGCTTTGCTTCCTAGCTGCCATGATGTGATTTGCTCTGCTGCACCTTGGGGTCTCAACTACAGTGGGCTGATACCTTTCCAACCATCAGGCAAAGAAATACTTTCATTCTTTTAAGTTAATTTCATAAGTCAGGGCAATAAGATAAACAACACACCAAATTTATTTCAGCAAATTTGATTAAATATACTGCAATAATTTGTCAAAAGTTGTTTTAAAAGAAGGACAAAATTATTTCAAAAACCTGTTTTGTGTTTTGTATAACCAGTAGTTGCCATTTTATATGTGAATTTATATACCTAGAATAAATGCAAGTCTATATGAGAGTTTTGTATCTGGATTATGTATACAAATGCAACATTCCATGATCACATATTCTCTGTTTTTTGACCAGTTATTGATTTATACAATAGTCTTATGCTACAAAAAATAGCCTGCTTTGATGAAGAGTGAAAGCTACACTCTCTGTGTATATAAGAATAAATAAATAGAATACAGTTAGAAAACAGTTTGATTTAGAACGTGGCAGAGCTTCTTCCTAGAGTGTAGGACATCTCCAGACAAAGGAATTTGACTGTTATAGGTAAAGATTACCTCCTATTGAGTGAGCATTAAGTCCAATTAGAAACCTATGGGTTACCCTGAGATGTAACTACTATGATTGCCCCATTGCAGATATATTTTCATTTCTAGTATTTACACCTGGGTATGATTATGACTTGCTTTTCTCCCTTTACTGTTTGCACAGCACCTTTCAATGCTAAGATAATTGGTCAAATTTTCCAAGTCCTGTGTTCAATGTGTCTTAAGCAATAAGGTCTTAAATTCTAGTGGACAATAAAAAGCAATGATTCCAGGACTTGATAATACAGTGTATCAATTTTAAGGCTAATCAGTTCGTAGTACATTCTCAAAAAAATGCAGGAGTTGTTGTTTGGTTGAAATGATAAGCGTACTGTAATCTACAAAGAAAAGGACTTTAATTAAAATATAATAAACTTTCTGAAGAATAGATTTTTAAACATTTTAAGTAGCATTTGTGTATAGGAAAGCATGATATTTGATATCTGACAACAGAAATATTCTAATGCAACAGAATTGTGTAACATTTTGTGTTCTGGGACATTGATGGATACTTCAGCTAATTTCAAGAAAATAATAGTGTTTTAACTCAAAAGGACACATACAATGATTGTACAAATAAATTTTTCAGAAAACATGAAACATTAAGTTATTATAGAAATTATAAATGTCATTTATTATATTAATTACATATTTCTGTTTCATTAGGGCATGATACTGTGCATCTATAATCCTGACGGTGGAGATGGTAAAGTAGGAGGATTTCAACCTCTGAGGCAAGCCAGGACTATATCGCAATACACAGCTAAGGAAAAAGACAATTCCATCAATAAAAAGCACTCTATATTAAAGTAATAATTTAATAACTTAAGAAATGTTATCTTGCATTGTAGACAATCCTGATCAAAACTGACTTTGAAACTTTGTGGTCTGTTTTTCAACATATCACTGCTTTCCAGTAAAAATGCAATATATACAGATGTTGACAGTTAATGGATCTGTATTTCGCTAGCATGTCAACATTTAAAACAGTTTTGGATAAACTGAACTACTCTATTCCATTAAGAACATTATTAGCAGCAGAAGCAAGTGGACAGTTTTGAAAAGTCACTTGGCTAGAATAGGAAAATTGTGTCCTTCTGTAATTTTATGCTTAAATACATAAAAATAATTAACATTTCCCAACCAAAATAGAAGGCCATTTCTAGAAGAGGATGCTATATTTACAATTTAATTGCTAATGGCATCAATAAAGTATCCCATACCCACATCACATATTATTAAAGAGAAAAAGAAACAGTTCAAACCATGAATATGACAATGAACAGACTTGCATTGATATTTTTATTTAAGTCCAGAGAACTTAGAGCCAATATTGCTCTATTTTTAGTCCAATCTGAAGTTAGATTTCTATTCATTAGACCTAGATTAGTATTATTTAGTGGACATTAAATAAGATATCTGATATCATATCATTTATTTAATATTTTCACAGAGCACTTGGCAATGCACTGGCTGCTCTAAAAGGCTTCCCTGGATCAAACCATTATAATTTAGCAGTTCAGACCTTCTGTTCATCATAATGACCACTATCATTCATTTTACCTCTGGCAGATAGTGTTGAAATTTGACCTCCTCCACCTTAGAATACAGTTATCATATTAAAATAAGTGAAGCCTTTTCAAATCAAGCACTTCTCTATCATACTCCTACTTTAAGAGAAAATAATAACTATAATGATGCTTCAATATAACAGGATTATTCTTCATTAATATATTTCTCAAGTCTTTCTTAACTTCTCAGAGCTTGGAGATCCTAATGAAGGACAATGTGATTGTACAAGGGATTTCAAGGAATAAATTAGGTACAACAATCTCCTTTTGACATTTACCCACATTTTACTGTAAAGATATTATGAATCTTTGCTAAGAAAGTTCCCATTTTTTAATTCAACATGATCTAAACACCAAAGATTCCGCATGCTTTAGACCAGAGTGCTCTAGATGATCAAACCTTTGACATCTGAGGAACCAGAGAACTTCTTATGACCCCGTTAGCATCATAGTGACCTCAGAGTTCACTGTATGGCCTATTAGTCTGCTCCAGTATTTCCAGAATTTCCCAAAAGTAGGGGGATTTGTTTCTAGTGGAATCTGAAATATATATGGGTGTTTGATTTTTTATGTCTGAGATATTCATCTCAAAGAAAGACTCAGAACATATATTTGTGTATTTTCTTTGATTCCTTTAGGCCCCAAATCAGAGACTGAGTTTACTGTATCTGAGTTTGGTATGTGACCAACAGAAGATTCATAAAATTACTTATTTTAAATGTGAACGTCTATGGTTAATATGATAAAACCACTATACAATGCTATCAAAATAATTGGATATTAGTTTTACTTAGCTTATAAATCATAAAAATGAAGCAATAAAAATTACATTCAATTTTAACAGTGAGAATTATCCAAAGAAGTAAAATAGTTATTGTAGCCTCGGGTTTGAAAATCAGAAACATACTTTTAAAGTAATACATCTTTAAAATTTTTATTCCACATAAAAGGAAAAGAAACATTTACTCATTTCTATGAACACAGGGTAACATTTATCACAGTAGATGATTTTAGAAAAAAAATGTTATCTCAAATGTCTGAAAGATGAATTTATTAAAATGGACACCACAGGAGAGAATATAATGTTAAAAACATGAAGATTTTTTGATGTAACAAATAGTAAATCAGATATTTCATGCACAGGGCACACATCAAAAAGCTAGAATATTTTGTAAACTTTATCATATCCTCCCTGCACATAAAAAAGTATTAAAGAGCTATTCTGCACAACTGACAAAGAATTAACATTTAGAATCATCTGTGTTATTGCTTCAAACAGAATTCATCTGTTAAGAGAGTTTCACATCCTAGGGGACAACAAAGAGCTCATGTCTGGATAACTTAGAAACAAAAACAAAATGGTTGATCAGTAAATACAAAAAAATTTGCTATATAAATCACCTTAGTGCAAAAATCACCATTATTAACAGTGTCACTGGCCTTGTTTTTCAAACAAGGCATTGTAACTGATCTTGGGATTTTTTCAAAGATCTTGTGATATTATCTTGTTTCTAAGTTCACAGAAAAAAATTGACAAATAAATGGTTGGGATCAAGACTTAGAAACTACTGTGAAAAGTCCTAGGTTTAGTTGAAGTCCAGTCTTTGAGTCATTCAGTTTGTCTCTTCTCATCTCTGGGGTTAGCTTTCTGTTGCTGAATTGGTATATGCAATAATCAAGCCCTGAATTTATTGGGATTCTCTTTCACTAATATGCTCTGGTCTTTAAATCCTATAGCAGTTTCATTCACTCTTAATAAAGCAAGGACAGTAAATATAAAATGTACTGAGAAGCATGTTTACTGGTTTACAACATCATATGTGGATCAGAACTCCTTAGACTGAAATAGTAGTTTTAACTATTTTGACATTAATGAAACAGCTTATCCTAAGTCTCAGTATGTTTTATTTAGTGAATTTTTTTATGTTTCAGAAAGGCTTTCGTTAACTATGTTTTCAGAAAAATCAAATAACTTTTTGCATATAAAAGTGAAGAGTTAGAAAAGAAAGAGAACATGAAATTGAGATGGAGTAGTTTCGGGATACATCTTTGTGGAAGCTGGATGGAATGGACATGGTTATTATCAAGATGCACTGTTACATGTCTAAAAAATTAAAAAGAATGTTAAAATGCTTTGAATCTGTAAATTTCTTTCAGTATGATGGTCATTTTCATATTAATTTTACCAATGGTCATGGGCAGTCCTTCCATTTTCTGGTGTCTTCCTCAGTCTCTTTCTTCAAAGACTGATATTTTAACTCTAGAGGTATTTCACATCCGTGGCTAGTTTTATTTCTAAGTATTTTTTCTTAGGCAACTGGGGAAGGCAGTGTTTTCATGACCTTACAGTTCTTGTGGCTAGTATATAGACAGACTATTGGGTTCTCTGAGTTTTTCATAACTTCAATGGTGATCATTTCTCAAATTTTCTAGTGGATTTTTTCTTATGGCTGTCATATTGGAGTCCAGGCAAAGTAAAGCTAATGAGCACACAGTTCTATTTAAATCTGGAGAAATATATATATATATATATATATATATATATATATATATATATATATGGTTTCCTCATAGCTCTGTTTGCAGCATTAATTATAAATTATATTGCTGTACCTCAAATTATATCACAACTTTCAAAACAATAAGATTTTTTTATCTGCAACAAGGTATACTTATCCTTTCCCTTTTCCTAATTGTATAAATTTAATGTCCTTTCCGGCCTTATTGCTACAGCTCAGGCTTCAATCACTTTACTGAAACAGAGTGAGAGTAGTGGTCAGATTGTTTTCAGGTTTTCTCCATTTAAAATAATGCATACTGGGTTTGCCTTCAATATGTTGAGGTATGTTGCTTCGAATCTTCTTTTCTCCAGAACTTTTATTATGAAGGCATGATGGATTTTGTCAAAGGTCCTATTGAAATGACCATGTGATTTTTGTCGTTGAGTTCATTTAATACATTTATTGACTTGCATTTTTCAATATCTCTTGGATAAAACCACTTTGAATGTTGTGGGTAATATTTTTAATATATTTCTGCATTTGAATTGTATATATTTTATTAAGGAACTTTTGTATTCTAACCAGCTTTTCTTAACTTAAAATAACCCATCTACCTTTTGCCTCTGGGCTTTTACCTTTCTCTATTTCTGTATATCTTTTCTTTTTCTTTTTTTTTTTTTTTTGCAGGGTTTCTCTGGTTTTGGAGCCTGTCCTGGAACTAGCTCTTGTATACCAGGCTGGTCTCGAACTCACAGAGATCCGCCTGCCTCTGCCTCCCGAGTGCTGGGATTTGTATATCGTTTCTTTACTTCTTATTCCATATTGGGCTGTGTGGCTGGCTGACCTCAGCATCTTCCTCTTTTATTCTGTTTTTGATTCCTCCCCCTTTCTGTTTGACAGCCCCAGCTATTCTCTCTCCTGCCTAACTATTGGTCATCCAGCTCTTTATTAAACCAATCAGGTGTTTTAGACCCGTTAGGGTAAGACAGCTTTATAGAGTTAACCCAATGCAACATAAAAGAATGCAACACATCTTTACACCATTAAAATATATGCCACAGCATAAACAAACATAGCACATCTTAAAACAATGTTCCATATTTCCATTAGGAATAGTTACCTGAGGCATTTGTTGTTATGTCAGTTTTTACCTGGTTTTGATATTAGTGTCATACTAGCTTGTAGAAGGAGATTGGAGGTATTCTTTCTTTCATTCTTTCTCTCATTCTTTCGTTTTTTTTTTTTTCTGTCTATCTTTCATTTTAACAATTTAAGGATTTGGTGCAGTTCTTATTTAAAAAATCTGGTAGAAACCTGCTCTGAAATCACCTGGGTTTGGGCTTTTTATTACTCTTTAAAATTTTTTATCTACTATAGTTTTGTTTTATCTAATTATTTCTTATTGAATTAATCTGAGTGGTTCACTATTCTATAAATTCATTTATTTCTTTTAGATTTTTCTAATTTCATGGGGTACAAGTTTGTATAGTATTCCCTTATAATGTTCCGAACTTAATGTCAACTGTTGTAATGTTTTCCTGTTCTTTTTTGGTTCTCATAGGTTTTCTTTTTTTTTATCTCTTCACTTTTTTGTTGATGAACATGTCTGTCTTTTCATATAATAAATGATTAAATTAGTTGATTCATTATATTGTTTCTTTTGCTTATATTTAATTCATTGCTTGCTGGTCTTTGTTATTTCTTTGCATCTATTAAATTTATTTTTCTTGCTTGCTTTTCCAAATTTTTAAATCATTTATTTGTGCTCTTTATAAATTTTTAATATAGAGAGTTAATGCCAAAAATTTTCCTCTTAAGACTATTTTAACATGCCTCAAGTTTTAATTTGCTGTATTTTCATTTCATTGTGGAATTTAAAAATTTTCTGTCTTGATTTCTCTTTGATCTGCCCATCATTCTGCAGTGCACTGGTTAACTAGTAGCCCGTGGTCAGTGACCCTTCCTTGGATACTAGATGTTACAGCCATAAGCAGATTATTTTTTCCACCAAGCACATTTTTGTGACTCAATTTTTGTAGGTCTTCATCATGTGGTAAACTAATTTATTAAAGGCCTTAAATAGGGATAATCCTACCTCATAAGATAACTTTATCTTACTATAGAAGATAGAAGTTGTGATAGATGAAATACTAACGTGTGATACATGTGGCTGGCTTTCCTAAAGCAGTGGGCATAGCTTTCAGAAATATGAACAACATCCTGTAGGACAGCATCCATTCTTCATGGTGAGAACCATATATGCAAGCAAACAGACCATGGTGGCTAAGCTCATCCTTTCAAATCCATGCGGATTCCTCTACAGCCCAAACACTCAGTTAGTGACCACAACATTTCTCCTAATAACTCATAAACTAATGGTCATTAGCTTATCATTTTTATATCATTGAGTTTTATTTTACCTATTTTTTTCAGGAAATTAATAAACAAATAATCTACACTTTAATTTGCTCAATAACTCATACTAATGGCTGAAAAAACATTAGCGGCCATAGAAAGTAAACCTGACTATCTATATTTAATAAATTCAGAGAAGTATTTATAATTTTCTCATAGCTCTGCCCATGGCATCTATTATAGCACATATTCCTTGGCTTAAAATGATAACATTCATATCTTTTAGCCTTTGCTTTAAGCTTGTGTTGGTTTTCTTTGTAAAATGAGTAATTTAATAAAACTTCCGCAGTGCTTTCTGGGGGATGAAAGCTTGTAAATTACTTGTGGACACCTTGATCAGAACAGTGTTAGACCTGTCTTTTTTCTTTGTCACACAGGCATCGAAGCCCCTTTCAAAGGTCATAATTTATGGCTTCTGAATGTATCCTGCTCATTCTTTTGTGACCACTTGTTATTGCCATAGATTTCTCCCAGCCTAAGGAACACCACTTTTCCCTAGGTCACAATTAAAGGCCTTTCTTCTCATTGAATACATACTTAGTTCTTAGGGCAAGATAATTGCCTTCCAATCTGTGCTTTAAGAGTGTGTAGTAATTTTCTGTTGATGCATATCCTGCCCTCACAGCTAGGATGATTAAAACAATATGCATTATTTCTAGTTGAGTAAATCCCTGCTGTTCTCACACTGCTATAGTCCATCTACACTGGCTATTCTGGAAGGCATTAGCAAGCCCCCAACTCCCCTTGCTTTTGATGGAGTTGCACTGGCTTTGCTGTAGAAGACTGAAACCACATAATGGAATAAAAGCAATTTGCCAGAAAACAAACCTCTCTGAAGCTACCTAATGGGCACTGTTTGCAATTGATCATCATTTATCCTTATTTTTGTATTATTCATGCCTTTAATATTAATTAATAATTTTATATAATGAAAATTAATACATTTATCACAAATATTCACACACACACACACACACACACACACACACACACACACACACACACATATATATGAAAGAAGGTGATGCATCTCATCCATAGCAGCCGTTAGTCAAATCAATGTTTCTCTAGCCCAACCCTCCTACTTCCTTTCACTATTCTCTCTTCTCTCTTCATGGTGGCATTTAGTAGCCAGTATTCCCTCCTCCACACTAATGTCACGTATGATTTATTACACTCGGCATCCCCTCTCTTAGAACTTCCTTTTCTAATACCTTGGACCTTTGTCTAGTGTTCTGGTCTCTCTTCATTCTTAAGCCATGTAAATACACACATGTAAGCGGTTGGAGCTAGGATCTATGAAGAAGACAGACACTGGATTATTTTCCTTTCTGAACCTGGGTTACATAATTTCCAACTACATAAATTTTTCTGAAAATTCTGCAATTTTAGTTTTTGTTGTGGCTGAATAAAATTCCCTGAGGTTTCGTATTAAAATTTCTCCTACCATTCATCCATGATGGACCTTCAGGCTGATTCCTTTTCCTTGTTATCCTGACACAACCAGCAATAAACATGACTATAAACACTCACACCCTAGACCAACACATTCTATAGGCAAACCACTCCCTGGATGGATCCAAAGTTATCTCCGTAAGGGAACTGGACCCTTACTTGGATCCTTAGACTTTTGTTTCAGGTAGGCACAGGTCTTCTTCTCTATTCCCGAAGTATAAGGTCTGACTATTATCCACACCTGTTGACAATAACCATGAGAGAACAGACCGTCTGACCTAAATCTAGGTGGGACCTTTGTTTGAAGTAGAAGCACAATAACCTTGGAGAAATAGAGGTAAATTCCAACTTTCTGACCTTTGGTCAGTGTGGAAATAGGCTCACATTTTGGGCTTTCATGCTTAATCTCATCATTCTGCCTAATATAGTCAATTCTAACAAAATTTTGGCCATGTACTTATTAACAGAATGTAGTTTTCCCAGTTGTTATACTAGAGATGATTTTGATGGAAAAAAAACTTTCATCTTAGTGATATCTTAGTTGTTTAGTTTTAAAATTTTTATAATGTATTTCCTTTACTATTATTATTTTTAACAATTTCACATATATAATCTATGTGTTATGTTCATATTCAATCCTACCTCAAAAAACACTTAGGACATCTATATCACTCCCCAAGGTCATGAGAAAACACATAAATGGGGCATAAATATTTTAATATTATATTTCTAAGAAACCTTTGTTACCTTGAATAGTGGTAACTGTCTATAAAATTAATAATTAAATTAGTAACCTTCTGAGCTTGATTGGCTCACATTATAAGCATGTCTATAATCCACCTGTTGTATATAGAATGGTTTAAAGTTCAAGGCCAATTGGAATTTATGTTGATGTTTAGTATTTGAGGAAGTGTGGCTCAATCGGTGCATACAGCTGGTCCTAAAGTCCTGCAATTTACAATGTCCATCTTTTTCATTTTCAAGTCGCTGTAAATTTTTATATACAGCTCTGGTATCACTTGGAAATTTTTACAGAAATAAAATATGCTGTGTTTATTACTGGGATTGTATTGATCCTATAATTACTTTGGAGAAATTTATACTTTCATATCGCAAGGCTTACAACACAGATATAGCAAGTATACATACAGGTCTTTTTGATTAAACAAAGTAATATTTTGTAATTTCTATTGTGTATGTCTTATATAATATCCATTCTACTATTATGCACATATTATTTGAGGTTTTTTTTAAATGAATACACAATTTGAATTGTTTCCTTTCGCCTGGTTTTGGAGTTTTGCCAATGAAATAGAAATGATCATGATGCAAGCCCAGGACTTTTAAAGCCTTCTGCCGTTAGTCAAGCATCCAAAATGATAGACACAGTCTGTTACAGGGCCACTCCTTTAGCTCTGTATGATCACTAGCCAATTTCCTGACATGAGGAGAGCCATCCTTGATTAGCCATGATGAGCTGACCTGCAATCTCCATATGTGAGCCAAGACAGGAGAAAAGCTCAGCCCAGGTCAGAAGAGCTAGCAGTGAAAACTGTGAATCTAAGAAATATCTAATATTTTAGCCAGTTCAACTAGGAGAAGCTGATTACATGCCAAAGACATCACAAACTTAACTTCTATATCTATGCAAAGATTTTCCCCTTTTATTTTCTACAAAAATGATCTCATATTTATTTCTTATGAAAGCTTTTCAGGGAATGAATGGCGAGGTAAAATAAAACCAAAGCAAATGAAGAGAAGTTTTGGTACGGATAATGAAATTAAGAACATCTTTTGTGAGTACAATATTTACTAGTTACAATACATGAAAAAAGCAACTGGGAAAGGATGGGCTGCTTGGGCTCACAGTTGTGAGGAGAGTCTGTCATAGGAGGTGTGGGGGACTCCTCGACCAGCGAGAAAGAACGACCACGACACGAGGATTCTTCTCAGATCACGCTTTACTGGAGTGCACTTGGTTGAGAGATAACATGAAGCGAAGGGGCCCGAGAGCACTAAGGCAGCTGCTTATATATGGAGTTGGCACATGGGTTGCCCTGATTGGTTGCCACCATCAGCTGACACCAGACTGCATCGAGATAGGCCAAGGGACCCCCATTCACCGCGCATGCGGGAAGTGGGGGACAGGCAGTTCTCAAAGGCATCGCCAAATATGGAGTATAACCGGCAAGACAGGATGTGGTGCCATCTTGCAATGGTGATCCTGTCTGGCTCCCTGCAGGAGGGACAGCATGGCAGCAGGAGCGTGAAGCTGACACTTGATTGCATCCACACTCAGGAATCAGAAAAAGATAAAGGTTGGTGCTAAATCCATTTTCTGCTTTTTATTCAGTCCAAGACATCAGGTGATGAGGTGGTGGGAGTTCACATTTAGAGTGAATCTTTCCTGCTCAATAATTTAATCTGAGATCTCTGTCACAGGCATATCCAGAAGACTGTTTCTTGAGAATTTCTAGATCCTTTCAAGTTGATAAATCAATATTAACAAATATTATTTTGTTTATCTCTAGTACTTATTTAAAAAACAAAAGTAAAATACACTTATACAGAGTTAAATTGCTAATACCACAGATTATTCTTTTAAATATTTGTGTGTGAAATTGTTTAAGAGCTATTTTTCTAAGAGATGATTAGAAGGCATTAGTAAATGAACTCCTTCATGTTGGATTAGAAATATGGATAGAAAATAGCAATTGGGTTCAGAGGTAAGAATCCAGGTCCAGAATCTACCATGGTACTGTTTAAGGTAATTGCTCTTTTCTGAAAAGCACGGACTCCAGCACAAACCTATAGAGCGGACTAACTGGGAAGACAGCGTCCAGGTCCAGGTCAGAGCCCTAGAGCACAAGAACTGAGACTATGAAGTGATTATGGAGAAGAAAAATAAACTTAAATACTTGGCAGTTGAATTCCTGACAATTGGGGCTGGAAGATATATGAAAAATGCCATCCCAGGATGGCTCACGGACATCTCTATGTGTTTTGCTATCTGCTCTAACTGTTCTAATTAAAAAAAAAAAATAGTAACAACAATGAAAACAGCACCGGAGAGAAAGGCCCCATGCAACAGAGTTTATATGGAGGTTCTTTAATTGGGAAAAGGTGACTGGGAAAAGCAGGGGAGGGGGAGGAGATCGGCCTCTGGGAACAGGAGTGGCAGAAAGAAGAGGGGGAAAGGGGGAGGGGATAAGAGGAGAGGAGAGGACAGAAGAGGAGGGGACTGGGAGGAGGAGAGGAGAGTGACAGAGACAGAAAGACAGAGAGCAATGAGAGATGGGCAGGCCCTTGTAAAAGGGAACATAGCGATTGTTCACGGGAGGTGCTCTTAGTGGCTACAGCTGAGGAGTACCTGTCAGAAACCCTAGGGCAGGCCAGTAGAGAGGTCGGAAGGCTTCCTTTCAGCAGTCAGTTGCCAGCCTTCTTAGAGGTAGGCTTATCTTCAGAATGGAGTGCTCAGAGTTCTAGAACCTATAGGTGGAGGTGCTGTCTCCCTGTCTTTTTAGATAGAGGTAAGTCTTTTTAGAGACAGCATAACAGTTTCTCGTCAATATATCACCCAGCAACGGGAAATTACAAGCCTGTAGTAAATAAAGCCCTGGGTCTCGGTCTAATCATTAAAACAAAATCATATATGTGTGCATCTGTGTGTACATGTTAGTTTGTGTATGTATATTTGTGTGTGTATATACACATATATACAGCTAATATATTGCATAATATATATCGTGCTAATTATTTTGTCATTTCTTCTGAAATAAAGGGAATATACTGCATGCAATTGTATAGATTTGCATATTTATCGTTATGCTAATCAGCAAGCAGAAACCTGTTCCTCCTTTGTGAGCCACATGCTTCAGCAACCTCTGCCCTCCTGACAGCATGAAATACCGTTTCTGCTGTCAGTGCCCTTAAGCAAAGCTATTATCCACATGGGGAAAACAGCCAGTTTGCATTCTGTTTTCCTTTCTTCTCTGTAATTCCTTGAATGGTTATACATTGTATTGTACTTGGAGGCATTTACTTTCTTGACATTTTATGCAATTACAAGCTGGGCAAAACAGCATAAAAGCACCACGAGCAGTCTAATACTGCTCCCGTGGAACTGCCTCGGGGGGCGGGGGTGTGATGAGCGATTTCCAGTGTGACATAAATGTCACGTACTATTAGGAAAACGGCCTTTAATGACTTAGTTTACTGTTTTATTAGAGTCACGTGAATGAACTAGGCATTTTAAATAAGTATTCACAATTAACTTTTATTCCTGCCATACCTATTGTTTGATAATTATAAACTAAGATGACAATAGTAAAGAATCTTGCTGATTTTCAAGCTCCTTTTAGACACCATCTCTTACACTGACTTGAAATATCACATTTGCCAAATGTTTAATTAATATATCAAAAATATCACAGTCAGTTATTCTAAATAAGGACCCTTCTAGTGAAGCATACGTAAATACTAGTCTTCGGAGAGTCTTTTAGTCACTAAATGAAAAGGACATATTTTCCAGGAGAATTTGTGGTTTCAGCTCAGATTTAAATTTCAGATTGAGCACGCCATCTCACATTTCTTATATATGAATGTATGTGGTAGTTAGATAACTGACGATCTTGATGGCCTTGAGGCAGATGCAAGGTCTCAAAAGTGATGGCTCAGTATAAATAAATGGATGAAAACATACAAATAAGAATCTTCAACTAATGTCCTAATTGGATAATTTTTCTGCATAAAGAATACTTATTCTTTTCTTGGTATTTCTTGTCTCATTGGGTTGTTTTCTGTTTGTTTTGGTCTTTGGTTTTTATTTGGAGAAAATGCAGTTTCATGGGTAGGGAGATGGGGAAAATTTGGGAAGAGATGAGAGAAGAAAACAAATATGATAAAATACTTTATATGAAAAAATTTAATCAAAAAAGAATATTGATATTATAATACTAAAAACCCACAACTAACACATAATTATTGATGTGGATAATATAAAACAAGAAGAACGTGCAAGTCTATGTATTGTTACATATTTGTGACATAAAACACCATAATTCTTAGAAATTTATGTATTTGAGAAAAGTATCATTCAAATTCACAATTTGTGAAACAAAATTGAAGCTTGTCTAAAATTTTATTAATAGAACTCAATTTACTAACATATGTCTTATCAGATACATTTTTTTAAGCGGGATCCGATTATCAACCTCAGATCACTAGGCTTTCATACCAAGTACTTATGTCATTTAAGACATCTCACTGGCACTATTTTTAATATTCAATAACAAGAATTTTTTATCTTGTTTACACAGCACTATAAATATTAATTAACATAGTGTATTCTCTTTTGGTAATGATAGATTTGTAAAAATTACTTAGACTTTCCAGGGACTCTCATCTTTTGTAAAACATCAAATTAAAATGCAATAATGAGCATAGAGAATTCTCAAGTCAATTTTCGAAGACTTGAAAAAAAATGAAGCCAATACTGGTATTTAAATAAGGATGCTTAAACACATATGTACAGCCATCCTTAAACATAACAAAATAAAATTATGAGCACAAATAAACAAAACAAGTATACAATAATGTCTTTGCTTGCAGTGTATTTTGACTGCAGTAGCTATCACATTTATCACTGAAAACATTTTCTGTAAGCAACAATATCTGTAATTCAAGTCTGACCACTGGGTCTTGGTATTTCTTCAGGAGGTGTGGTACACACATACTTTTATCCAAGTGCAAATTTTGATAAGTAAAATAAGACTTTCATTGCCTAATTTTGCTGAAGTTTTAGCATTCATTCCCTGGCAAAAATCCATGCTGAAATTTAGTATCCATTTTGTCATTATAAGGTACAGGGCGAAATGAGATTTTAAAGTGTGATTCTTACAGGTGGATGTAGTTCTGATGAATAATTGGCTCACAGGTTAATGATTAGTGGGTTAATAGGTTATCAAAATAACACAAGTTTGTTTTAAAAGAGAATTTGGGCATTTCTCATGTAGGTAAAGCATAAATGTTATGAGCTCTTTAATACAACAGTGTGTGATGTTCAGAAGAAAACATTATACAGCATTCCTTCTCAACCTCCAGGGCTTACTTCCTATCATCCCCATCTTCAGTGATGTTTCCTGAGAGTTGGAGAAGAGCAAACATTGACCTAGATCAACAATTTAAACACTGATGTGTCTCCATACCCAATCACTTACTGCCATGAGAAGTGCTTCTTACAGTGGTCAGCCTTGCCCCAGTGAATGATCCCATATCCATGTTCATGTGGGCAGCACTATTCTCAGTGCGTTAAAATAATAAAAAATAAACAAATAAATGAATAAACTCAGAAACATGAATTAGGGAGGAAGATGAGCAGTTTAATATGCTATTGCCACAGGGATTTTTCATGAATATAAGGGTGCACTACACTTACAGTGGCTCCACCTCTTCACCGCATATATTTTACAAACTTTCTAAACAACAAGTAAGTAATAATAGATTAAATGAGTGAAATCAAGGAGGTAGAATAAAATCTGTTCATATCAAATTCAGGATCTGAACTGGGTGCTGCTTAACTTCAAAATGTTCAGTATCTGTCCAGCTATACTTCTGGTAAAAATTGTTTCAAACCCACTGTAAACAAAAAAGAAGCAAAGAGTGAGAAGTGGTGCTAGGTTGAGGAAGGAATAAGACATAAAGAGCAACATGGATACTGACATTTGGTCTTGTTTACATCAAAAACTGAAGACTTGGAGAAAACTGCGTTGAGATTAACATGTGAAAGAAGCCAGGTAGCAGAGGATGACCAGGAGCCACTCCCCACCTGGCTTGTGTAAAGCAAACTTGGGGGAGACCAGTACTTATGTGGGTGAGCTACAATAGATGAGGAATCTCCTGCCAGACAACAAGTTTTTCCTTGTGGTTTGTTTGTTTCTTCATTTATAGCTCTTTAGTAAACAGTCCTGGCTGGCTGCAACTCTATGTAGAGCAGGCTGGCCTTGAACTTATAAAGATTTGCCTGCTTTGGACTCCTAAGCGCAGGGATTAAAGAATGAACTATCACTCTATTATTATTATTACTATTATTGTTATTTATTTTATTATTATTATTACTGCTGCTGCTGCTGTTGTTATTTTTGCTTAAACTGCATTTTTATTTGTTTCTGTGGACATAAATTTTTTTTTTTTATCTCGTGCTGTCAGTCCTGGAATGTTTCAAGGCATTGTTGAGACTCAGATTCTTGCCTCTGATATTAATAGTTCTGAGCAATTCTAATGAGTCAAGAAATACAATGCAAGTGTGGCAAATGTTAGCAAAGACATTCACATAGTTTTGTTTCACCACGGGGCAAAAACTACCTCATATAAAATAGGAACATAAATTGAATATAATAGAAATAAGTGCACACAATTCTGGCCATAAGTGCTTCTCACAATGCTTTATGTGTTTCCCTACGGAGACTGTGTGGTTTAAAAGCATCTTTTCTTTAACTGCGTGTGAATTAAAGAGCTCCCTATGGAGACCCCCAAGATTAGCAATGTATTTGAGCATTATAGTCCTTAACATGTGGCGATATTATCCTGTGGTTTCTGTGACAATGAATATTGTCTTTCTAATTTTATAGCAGTTGTAACTACCATGAATCAACATAGAATGGCAAAGAAATTCAAAATCTAGAAATATACTTTCAATTGTATGATTACATGCACTACTTCTCTTTTATCACAAAATTATTCTCAGACATATCTGCAGAAAAACAATATGGCTTCCTCTATATCTGTACTGCCATTATGACAGGGGACGAAGGTACATCTAAAATTATATTACTCCTATAGAGTTTACAAAAAACACTTGAAACTTCTGCTTGTGAAGTACTTTGTATATGTTAGAAACCATGAAATAATGACAGTGTTAGGTACTATCAAACTTGGAAGAATAATTTTATCATATAAATAATGAAAATTATACAGGTGCTTTGCCCATTTGAAGAGTAGCTTTCCACAAATGGTTAAGACTTTTACCCAGTTAGCTGTCTTGCCAGTCCACAATAGGTGTGTGTGTGTGTGTGTGTGTGTGTGTGTGTGTGTGTGTGTGTATGTGTGCGTGTGTGTGTGCACATTTTCTTTTTCTGGGTAAATAAAAATAACAAGGCAGCGGTATAGACACAGGGATACTGACATTTATTTAATTGTTTTCATTTACATTACCAAGAATAGAAAAATTGGGCAGTGGTGATGGTGGTGGCACAGGCAGGCCTTTAATCCCAGCACTCAGGAGGAAGAGGCAGGCAGGTCTCTGTGAGTTCAAGGCCAGCCTGGTGGACAAGAACTAGTTCCAGGACACGTTCCAAAGCTACAGAGAAACCCTGTCTTGAAAAACCAACAACAACAAAGAATAGAAAACTTAAAGGCAAATATATTAGTGTTTTTTAATATTCTTTGCATTTTCCTGTATTTTAAGTACTTTGTGAAATTGAAAATTGATATCGACATGGTATAATTAAGATCTTGAATGGTTCCTATAGATTCCTATGCTAATCTTGTGGCTCCAGCAGGGCCTGTGGTGACTGTTGGGGTGTTTGGGAAGTAGACTGAACAAACAGCTCTCAGGTCTAGGAAGGTGACTCTACAAGGGTTGGATTTTCACCGCCATGCTTGCTCTCTTTCCCCTTGCTTATGATGTGAACATTTTTCTTCATTGCAAGTCCTTTCCAGGATGCGTTGTCTGATTTTCAGAACCAAACAATCCAAATAATCTATTTTGGACTGGCTCTCCATCTGTCAGCTGCAATCGAGCTATATTCTTTTCAGGAGATTATCTCAAGGGTTCTGTTATGGTAATGGAGAGCTGAGAAGCATAAAATAAATTTAAAGAATGCTTTTAAGAAATAACTTTGAATTTAATAAAAAATAATTATATGAATAAAATGATAAGTTAATAAATATGTTTTCATATATCGCATATTATAAAATATTAAATCAATGAAACTATCAATTGGAAAAAGTAAATTATAAGAATTTTGTTCTTATAACTTAACTTATGATATTGATAATCTGTTCATGGGTGAACATAGAGTACATATTCAATAAAATAAATTTTACCTTTGTGGTTTTTATATAATATCATAGTTTCAACTTATTTGTGTAAGTACAGATTGACCATTGCTTTCTGGTTTACTTACTCAAAATAATTTCAATGAATATCTAAAAGAATAATGTTAGCCCTGATTTCCTATGCAGTGATTTTACCTGAAAAATAAGTCTGGTAACTTGGAATCTTTGCTAGATATTTTCTTTGGAAGTGAATACAATCTATTTTGAGTTGTTGGCATTATTAATATAAAGTGTTGCTGGATCAGGATGCATGGATGCTGAGAGGGTATATAAAATTTTCCCCGTTGTTACATAAAGGAGTCCACTATAAGGCTTCTACCTGACTCCCAGTGGCTGTGGTCATTGACATTGCCCCCAAGGTCCAGCAACACTTTATATTAATAATGTGCATAAAATGCTTCATCTCCAGCTCACCTTTTTTATTTTATTATCAAATTACTGAATTACAGTGTATTTTTCTGCATTAAAATCATGCTCAATATTAAAATGAAAGGCAAGAAATATCACAGGAAACAGAAATGGGGCCAACATGAGCAGCTGTAGATTATTAAAATCCTTCCTATTTTATCATCACTCTCTGATTTCAAAACCCTAGTGACAGATGTACCAGTAAATAACTTTTCTAAGTATTGTCCTGATCACTCACACAGCAAAGAATGAAGCTTAAGGTTATGAAAGAACTGATAGGAGGGAGACAAATCCAGACAGTTTGGATTAATTATGGACAGGAAGTGGAGGTTGGTATGTATAATGCTGTTGGTCCAGTCTCAGGAAACAGATTGCCTCTTTCACACTCAATTTTCCTCTCAAATATAGAGCTGCCGTATTAGTGAACATTGTTAAAGGAGTCAAATGAAGGTCTCTTCCTCTAACCTCTCCTTTCATGGATCCCTTTTCTCTCCTTTACTTTGAGCCAAATGTCTTTACAATATGTGTCTGTATTCACCATGCCTTATCATCTTATTTATTCATAAACCCTTTAGAACTGAACCACAAAATTATATTTACATAGATGATATATATATATATATATATATATATATATATATATATATATATATATATATGTATATGTTGTATACACACACACACAAATATAAAATTTTTATTCAGGTTCACACAGGCCATTGCTCCAACAACACAACTTAGCACCAACACATGACTGATTAACTATTTATATTAAATAATTTATTCATTCATTTTACATCCCAATCGCAGGTTCCCCTCCCTCCTCTCACCCCAATCTCGTCCCCACCTCCCCTCCCCTCCACCAACCCCAATCTACTCTCCTCTGTTTCTGTTCAGAAAGACTAAGCCTTCCTTGAGCTACTTAGCTATGCTTTAGTTTAACATTTTTAACAGGAAGATGCTAGTCTTCACATCGAGAACCTCCACACAAGAGTGACAGACTTCAGAGTCCCCCCTCATAATTACTTAGACATGCAGGTAAACTCATACTTCAATCAGTGAATGGACAAGTGAGCTGTAGTATATGAAGAAAAAGGAAATACTACCAAGTTACAAAAGGAATGGCCTATCAGATTATGGAAAGATGGGGAAGACACTTAAATGTGCATGACTGGGTAAAACAAGTCATTTTAAAATCAGAGCAAAGCCATATACGGTGCATGTATCCAATAATTTATTTAGAAAATAGGGAAAAATTTGCTGAGGCTTACAAATCAGTGCTTTGTGGTTCTGGAGGAACCATTGGTGAATACAGTAAGCTGCACTGCTTACTGGGAAGCCAGAGGAAACACTCTGTGACATCGCCCTGGTGTGTCCTTAGCACCGCACTTTGACCAAATGCAACTATTGCTCGACACCAGAAGCACACTTCAATATAAGCTCTCAATAATAATGGTAATGATATATCAAGATGGGCTCGGCAATTTTACTAAATGTAATGTACCGGTCAGAGAGGTTGTTGATTACTGTGGATGCTGTGCTTATTTAGGGACAGGAAACATGGAAGTTTTGTGACTTTCACTTAATTTTTCTGTTTCCCTAATTTCTCTAAAATAATATTTTGACTAAATATACTTAGTTGTCAAATTTACTGCACCTGGAATCAAATAAAATTTAGATAGGTACACCTGTAAGTATTTTTTTTTTTGCATATTGTGAGATGAGAAGACTCACGAAGACCCACTCTAAATTTGGCGCATGTCAAAGGACATGGAAGAAGGAACCTTTTGCTCTACATCTGCTTGATGTGTTCCTGCTGGTAAGTTTACCTGTCCTGTTGCTGAGGCATTCTTTTGCTGGTATCAGAACCACTTTTTAAGCATTCCAAAGCAGGTGGGAATGCCAGTTCTCAAGGAATCTTCTGTGATTCCAGCATCAGATTGGGGTTATTAAAATACCAGTTCTGTGTACTGAAAAACTACTGGATTATTGATCTTTCTGTTTAGGAGAAAACCACTGGTGGACTAGGAAGACCACAGACATAAACGAATCTAATAAATCCCATATATATTCATTCTGTCAGCTCTCTTCCTTTAAAGAACCCTAACTAAAACATATACTATAAAAATAATTAGATAAAAAAGAATATAAAGAGGGTTGGATCAATGGATCAGTAGTTGAGAGGGCTTGGAGCTCTTTTAGAGCAGCTAAGTTAAGTTCTGCAATCAAGCAATATACATCTCTAACCATCTACGACTGTAGCCCTAGTGGACCCAACACTCTCTTACAGATCGTGGAGGTATCGATCACCACATTGGGCAGACTTGTACACAAAAGCACACTTTTGAACAAAACAAAAGTTAATCTTAACAAAAATGCAAATAAGTAAACAAAACTCCACATTGAGTGGTATGTGAGACTAAAGTCTCCAGGAACAGTTCTAATAAGCAAAGTTGCGACTAACTGAAAAATAAGATAATGTTGTGTAATATTATCAGCACAGTATAAGATAAATGTCAATGTGTCTATTACAAGTGAAAATTTTGAATATAACACGATCATTTCAAATTTAATTGAACATCCATCCTTCTTGAGTTTAACACTTTCTTATGTGTGGCCCACATATCACTACATGTACTTCGGAAAGTACAGTAAATGAAGGATTTGAGTGTATATATATATGAGAGTAGCTCTGTGTCTCTGTTCGCATGTGTCTTGTGTTTGTGATGACTACAGAACACAGTCCATAACCCAGCAAATGCTACCTAAGGAGATGGGATGAAGGTCAACCTTACCAGAGATAAAGCATCTTGATTTAATGTGATGGAGAGTTAGTGATGATGACTCTGCTTCATCCTTTATTTCTAGGGTGCCCAACATTAGTCTACTCGTGAGGAACATGTTACAATACAGAAGCACTGCATCACTCGCCAAACCACCGCTTCCACAAATGAATTCTGAGAAAGGGCTCCTGACGGCGTCATACTTGGGATAAAATATAGAATGACACAGAATTAAAGTAAAATAAATAAAGGCGTTATACTATGTATGGTATAATTAAAATACTTGGTATGTCAATGAGAGCGGCAGATATTTTCATAACTGTATATGAGCATTCAGGAGTTTATTCAGAAGAAGGTGGAGAGTTGGACAGATGTTATTTCCAGATTTGTGTTTATTAAGACATTAGATTTTCTTCTTTTTCTTACTCTTCCTCATTGTCTTCTCCTTTTTTCTCCTCTGCCTCTTCCTCTTCCTTCTCTTTTTTTCATTTACCTGAGGTATATGAGCGTGACAGTACTCTTGGACTGTGCCACTACCCAAATAGACTCTTATTTGGAAGAGTGATGAGTTACTTTGGACTCAGGAGTTACAGACATCAGTTTACATTTCTTGATGGGCCAAGGGTGTTAAAGTAAAACTATAAGAACATCCAGCTAAAACCAAACCACAGAGTTCACCTGAAAATGAGACTGTGTTACAACAACATAATACAAAAATTTTAAAAAATCACTTTTAAATAATTTTTATCTTTGGCAATAACATGGAATACAGAATGTAATTTAAATGTGAATAAGAGCATAAAAGACAAGGATAATACAACTATATCATATACCTATTATCAAAATAGCTAATTCAAGCCGGGCGGTGGTGGCGTACGCCTTTAATCCCAGCACTCGGGAGGCAGAGGCAGGCGGATCTCTGTGAGTTCGAGACCAGCCTGGTCTACAAG
>NC_022021.1:44289712-44294793 GCF_000317375.1 Microtus ochrogaster
AGGCTCCAAAGCCTGTCTCGAAAAACCAAAAAAAAAAAAAAAAAAAAAATAGCTAATTCAAGTATTTTGATAAAATTAAAAGAGGCTTAATTCATTTTCTTTTATTACAAATAACAAGATATTTTACTTTATTCTGATTACTTGTCATTCATCACATGTGTATTATATTGCAATTATGTAATAACAGTTGATTTTATATTGTCATCTAAAATATTCTTGAAACTGAAGTTTATAGACTTGAGTAATACAATGAGAAGCTTTCTGATAGACTTATGGATTTGTATGGAGAGAACAGACTGAAGTAAGCTAATTCTGACCAATCAGAAAAATCTGTATCTTATTTAACATTGTAACCTTTACATTTTAAGAATAAGAACAAAATGTGAACCCTATGCTCATGAAAGAAGGGTTAACAATAGAAGAGACAGATTAGTGGTTAGGAATACTTGCTACTATTACAGAAGGTCAGAGCTCAGTATATTGTGTAATTTCAGTAATATAAGTTATCAGTTCCTGTCCTGTGTCCAAAAACAACTTATGATAAATTTCTAAACAAGCAGTCATTGTGGCAGGATATGTGATCATGCTCTGAAGCCCAAAATTGCATTATTTACTGGAAAAACCTGTTTCTAGTTGTGGTGTGGCTCAGCCCTAGCATATACCTTTAATGCAAGACTTTCTGCTTATTGTAAATATGAGTAAGTAAAAACAACATTCCTTACGTCAAGAGGTGGGACAAGCAACTAGTGGATAGGAAGTTACTACCATAAAGAGTAAGAGGGAATCATGAGGACAGATATAGAGACGCACAGGAAGTAGACGGGAGGGTCTTTGTGAAAGAGGAGGTTTGTTTGAGACACCATAATAGAAAGCTCTCTTTCTGGGATCTTTGGTAGCGGAGGAAAGTCAGCCAGCTGCTTTTTCTGCCTCTGAGAGACCAGGTTAACATTCCAGCATCTGGCTCCTGAATCTTTATTGGTAAAGTAGAATGATTGAGATTTTGATTAAAAACAAGTTACAGTGTCATGTGATCACCGTCAGAAACTTCACTACTCTTTGTAGTACCCATGATTGGATGTCCACAGTGGTGTGTGCTACGTTATCAACACAGCAATGCTTCCTTAAAGGAAATGAATGATTAGAAAGTGCTTGTGGAAGCTTCCTTTCCAGTAAGTTATTTTATAATTTTCTTTTTGTAAGAGAGAGGCATGTGTGAAGACAGATATGATAAAGGACCTCATTCCCAGTCCCCCTTTCTTTTGCACAAGAAAGAAATCCAGGAAAGAAAAGCAAAAAAAAAAAAAAAACAAAAAAAAAAAAACAAAACACAGTTTCTTAATACTTTATTTCAAGATATTATTGCTCTACCTAAAATGTCATGTTATTTCTTTGTTTTTAAACTTATTTTGGACAAGGTTAAATTAGGGCATTGTAAAGCACATATGCAAGTATATTTTGACTGTATCGCACACCTTCTCAAACATAAATGATTTTTACAGCTCTAGTCTCAATGCCTACATTGAAAAACTGACCTATGTATCCCCAAACAGAACATATAAACAAAGTGTGGTATATTTATATAATAGATTTTCCTTCCATGTGAAAGAATATTTATGCCTTTTACAGGACAAGTCATGCAGCAGGTTATGTTAAATGAGTTTAACCAGCCTCAGAAAGACAAATTCCACATTTACACCTCTTTGTTCTATAACTTTATTTATTCATATAAGTTCCTGTATCAAATGCATATATTAAATAAAAGTAGATGTGAAAACAAATGGTCAAACAAGAAGGATAAGGAAGATGAGGGTAGGGGTGAATTCAACAGTTCATATTCATATATCTAAAACTCCTCTCATTGCAGAACCAAGTTTTCATTATAACATGTGATATTAAGGTGCTTTATTGTGGGGCTGGAGAGGCGACTCAGCAGTTAAGACCTCTGCTCTTGTAGAGGACCTAGTTCCCCCCCCCCAGCACCTATATCATAAAATTATAACCACCTAACTCCAGTTCTGAGGGAACATGTTGCCCAACCAGACAATAAGGCACATACCTGTACCTTTAAACGTTTTAAACAAAAAAAGATTATGACAAGAATTAAAAACTTGATCTAGTTCATTTAGTTTTGCTCTTCCACATAGAAGCACATGAGTGTACAGCTTCATCAGGATTCATTTTTCTCACACCTTATGCTTATACGCATAAATGTGTATAAATTATTATTTATGAATGACTAATTAGATATTTAAGATATCAGTTAATAATATAAAATGAATCATTTATTTTTAAATGTTATCAGTTGGATGAATATATCTATAAGGAAGAATTTCAAATAACAGTTTTATCATCCTTACTGTAATTAAGTGGCTAGAAAGAGAAACCGAAGAAGTACCAAATATCCCAAAATATAGTATATTTTGAAAGAATATATTTTTGTAATTCCTATTGACAATAAACATCTAAAGATGTAGTATTAGCATGTGATTTTAAAGGCCACGAGCTGAGCTTAAATATAATTGGCTTACATCCTAAATAATTACACACATTCTTTACTAGGAAAGGTGAACCACCTCAAAAAATCATTGAAAATATGTTGTTTACATAAGAGCAAAAACCAGAATGAAATAATTTTTCCACAGTCTAGTCCATATACATATGCATATATCTATCAGGAATCAAGTATTACTGAATCCATGTAATTTTTTGAAGTGATAAAAGTAATAATTTAAAGATAGTAAAAATACCAAACATCAAAATGGACACTGTTTTATTTTACTTTGTCTTGTATTTTGTATGACTTTACTGTATATCAGGACAAAATAACACAGTAGCAGCATTTATCATATTTCTCTGTGAAAACTATTCTCTCGATTTGAGTATCACTTTAAAATATAAAGTTGGTGAAGTGTGATTTGTGAACCCCGCAAAAATGAATGACTTCTGAATAATTTTAACTTTCAAATAATGATACAAAAATGTTGGTTATTTTGGTCTTAGATTTTATGCCTCTTGATCATCTTAAAATATGTGACGTTTGATTGCAGCAATAATGGATGGGCCTAATAACAGCTTCTCTTAAATATGGAGACGATGAAACAAGGCACAGTTCCTAAGAATTTGCTTGTGATGGATAAACTTAGAAAATATTCAACACAACATTTTTCCATAGCTATGGCAGACATCTTAAAAGCAATCTTTCCCTTGACTTTTTATGATTCATCTTCCGCTCAATTTCTCCTTGCCATAATATGATAGATTAATCTAGGCCTTTAGTGATCCTTCCTCATTGAAAGTAATTGTGGGAATTGACACACTCCTTCTTGCAAACTGTCTTGCTCTGTGACACTCCAGCTCATCCGAACTCCTTCAAATAAACATGCCATTTCCCCTCCTAATTTTCTCACTCTGGTGGAAAGCCAGCATCCCCTCCTATAGATGTTTTCAGTCCTCATCTTTTCCTAAAAGACTTCTGACACCAAACCATCAATTCTGTGCTCAGTGATGCATCAGCTCCTATGTCCATCTTCACTAACAAGATGATTATCAACACCAGCATCACCTAGCAGGACGCTGAGGGGGAATTCAGTACCACTGGCGAGTCTATGAACTGCTGAAAGCCTTCTAACTCACCTTAAAACCTCCATTTAAACTATCCACTTTAAAAATCACCATCAGGGGTGAACAAAACAGGTTCAATTATGAGTTTCAGACCTCAATTATCTTTCCATCATATTTGGCATTTGAATAAGATTCATTTGTTTTTACTGAAATACACACACATATATAATTGGGATATATATGTGTGTGTATTTCAGTACATATATAATTTACACCTTATGTTGATGGGTGCTACATATTATCAGCTTAAGAGCTTAAGAATACTTAGGAAGCTTAACTAGAAAACATTTCAATGATAAATACGCTTTCTTTTCGTTAGTCCATTCTTCCTCATAAAAGCAAATATGGTTATAACTAATTGGATTATTTTTCATGTTTTGCTCTGTCTACATATCATGCTTTGGTTTTTAATCAAACTATCTTAAAATTGACAGCTTATAGGAGAACTACACATTTTATAAAATTACAATTGACTGAACAACTCTTCTATTATATATGGGATGACTGAGCTCATCTTGTGACATTTAGCCGGTATCTCAGCTCTGGCTTAAATAGAAGCTAACAATACTCTCAAGCCTATTATAGTGACTGAGACTAATAGACCCTTGTGTCCCTGTGATCATTTCATTCTCCGTGTAGTTTTATGTTTCTGTACATATTCCCTGTACCAGAACAGTTGTAATTTTTAAACCAGGACACATCTCCAGGAAACTAAGCCAGAAAAAAAGTTTCACAGTTCTCCTGTGTGTACAGACTTCATTCTACATGTGTCAGTGTGAAATGTGTGCCAAACAGCACAAGTTTGTTTGTTGTTTCCGTTCTTACCTGCAACTGAATGCCTTCCTGTTCTGATTGTTTGTAGTTCTCATCCCAACACACCTCTCTTGTAATATTACATCTAGTAAACCTCCAGGCTGACTTAGGACATTTCTTTTACTCTTGGGCCTTGAATCATAACTGCACATGTTTCCTAAACTATATGACTCTCCTTCTTTTCACTCAACATTCCAATGTGTAACTTACAGTGATGGAATTATTTCACTGGAAAGGTTTAAGCTTTCCTTGGTGTTATCCTCACACATTCAGAATATGGAATTTTTTTTTCTAAAGACAATGGAAACTAAAATGGATTAGTGAGCTCATTTTTTTTGTAACAGTGCTTGTGCAGGGAGAATGATGAATTACAGTCTTTACAGATATAACTTAAAAACACTAAAACAAAATGGAATTGATCCCACTACTACTTCTAGAGCTGTGCGCCTGTTCATCAGTCTTGCTGTTATAGAGTAACCGTGTAACCTTTATTCATTGTTTGGTTGAAACATATATCCAATCACAAATGAATCAAATAATTCAAACTTGGAACCAGCCCAGCCTGTCTGGGCACTGGGTCCGAATCCTTGGGGCACCCAAGCAGGAGGGAGTTCCTTTGTTTCTATAGCCTGCCTGCAACAAGCAGG
>NC_022021.1:44301391-44304926 GCF_000317375.1 Microtus ochrogaster
AGAAACTTGTTTTTTTTTTCCTTTTCTCAATAAAAAAAATAAAAGAAAAAAAATAAAAAAAATAAAAAGAACATTTAAAAAAATAATTCAAACTTGTAAAAAGTCAGTATTTAAGTATTAATGTTATTACTTTTGACTTGTAGCTGCCTAAAAGCTAATGATTTCTTTAATATGAGATTAAAAGATACTGGATATCAGCACACAATGTGATGCTCAGAATGTAAAAGTGTGGCCTCTGAAGCATAACTTTGACACTTGTATATGTAGTTCAATTTGAAAAAGCATGCAGAAGAATGATTTCAACTGAATAGACTATACCAATGAAGAAAGAACTTTTAAATTCATGTAAATAAGTTTACATTATGGGCTATAAAACCATGCAACTTTGAGGTTACCAGCCATACAGCAAGCTGCTGCTGCTTCTTTTGGTAAATCAATGAACTTTATAAGATATGTAAGTTGTATTCACAAATTCTAATAAATGGAAGAAATTATTGTATAGAGGAAGCATGCATAAAAGCAAAATGCTGACACTGATCTCCATGCCTTTAAATTTTTATCACAACTACCATTTTAATTACATGTGAGTGTTCCTAGGTTCATGTGTGTGCACTTGTGGCACCCATATGCCACATATCTGTAAAGTTCTTAGCACGATTTACAAAAGATGGTTCAATCTATTCCTGGAGATTTGGGGCATCAAACTTAGGACTTTAGGCATTGTGCCAGGTCCCTTTACTCATCCCTTCTCATATTTCCTAAATTTTTTATAAAAATGACATTGCATCTAGATATTGATCCTCGTTTATCTAGTACTCAAAGCTTGGCTAATTCAAAAATTGAAAAGAAGTATTATGAAATGTATTTCTTACCTATTCTGGGGCCCAATTTTATAGATATCCTAGAAATGCTATTTCATATTTTTAAAATGTTTTTGAAACAGTGAAACAGATAGCATATGTAGAGTGACACTGAAGCACCAACAAAACAGGGTGGAGAAACAAAGTAAAATTTTGGGACTGAGATGGGTCGTCAGGTAAAACCCCTCCAGCCAGCAATGACAACCTGAGTTTAGTCTTGAAATCCACTTCACATAGGAGGAGAGACTAGCCCCACTACACTGACCTCTGTCTTCCACATACGTGCCGTGGCAGGTACAGCATTCCCCCGCATCATATACATAAAGCCATAACAAATAAAACTACACCTTTTAAAATTTAAAATGCATTTTTTTCCTCAGACAATATATCATTATTATGGTTTTCTCTCCATCTGCTCCTCCTAGTTCGTCTTCACCACCCCTCCCTTCCAGACCCACCCATCTTCTGTCTCCCATTGGAAGAAAAAAAATGGGTTCTAAGGGAAAATAATAAATTAAAGTAAATAAAATGAAACAAAACCTAACACATCAGAGTAGGATAAAATAGTAGTAAGGGGAATCTCTCAAAAGGCAAAAGAAACAGTTGCTGCACAGATACCCACTGATAAATCCCATAAAGACATTAAACTGGAGCTGGGTTCCTGCACCTCAGCGGCCCCGTGCGTGGTTCCTGCACTCCATTTCCCCCCAGATCCACTTCTGATTTCTTTCCCTGCAGAAAAGAGCAGGCCTCCCATCAACCAAACATGGTATAACAAGTTACAATAAAACTAGGTGCAAACTGTCATACCAGGCTGGCGAGGTAACTACCTAACAGGGAATGGGTCCTAGGAGCAAGCAAAAGAGACCCACCCCACTCCCACCGTAAGGCTACCCATGAAAGCTGCAATCTAAACAATCATGGAGAGGATCTAGGTCTGACCCTATGGGCTCCCTGATTGTTGCTCCAGTCTTTGTGAGCCTCTATGAGCCCTGCTTAGTTGCTTCTGTGGGCTGCGTTCTCATGGTGTCCTCCACTCTTCGGGCTCCTACAATACTTCCTCCCTCACTTCCAGAGGGTTCCTCAAGTTCCACCTAATGTCCGGCTGTGCTCTGCATTGCTCTCATCAGTTGGCAGAGGAATTCTCTCTGATGATGATTATTCTAGGCTCCAGACTACTGGTATACCACCAGAATATCGTTGGAATAGTTTCACTGACTTAACTATTTTTTTTGACAGCAATGGTTGATTCTAGCCTAGGACTCTGGATTATCTAGCCTCCAATTTCTGGCCTTCCAGGCAGTGCCAGGCATGGACTCACTCTCACTGCATGGCCTCAGTTTGGACCAGTCATGGACTGGCTAATGTTTCGAGTTCTGTGCCAGCATTGCCCCAGCATATCTTGCAGGCAGGACAGGTATGAGGCAAAGGTTTTGTGGCTGGTTTGCTGTATGTTCTTGCTGTTCAAGTTTCAGTTTTAGCTAATAAACTTTTGTAGTTCTTTGTAAATTATTTAATAATGTTTATCAAATACATGTAGAAGTATTATTTGAATATATGATAGATGTAAATATACATACACATGTTGTATAAATACATATGCATGTGAGATATTAACAAAATACAGACATCATTGTTAGATAGATAATAGATTGATGACAGACTGATAAATAGATAAGATATAGATGATAGATTTGCGGACCATAGATAGGTGAATTTACATACTTATGATTTATTCTGAAATCAAATGGTTCCTTAGTGTTTGTTTTTGTTGGCCTGTTGCTATAATAGACATATTCCAAAGGCTGAACATCACATGAGAAAGTGTTGTGCCCAAGTAGAGACCCCCCCAGAGAGACCACCACCAGAATTCAGACAAGTCCAGAATGCAAAAGCTAGGTTTATTCAGTGCGCTCTCCAGCCAGGCTGGGGGCTTGACCACTACTCGACGCAGTGCAGTAGGGAAGAGAGCCTCTCATCATTTGGGGTTGATATTATATAGGCAAAAACTGCAAGCCAGTTTTACTTAGGGTCAAGGGGGTTAGTTTTGTTGAATCCATGGTATGGACTACTTCTGCATTTCCTCTTCCTCATTTAAGCAGCTACTTCTGCTCCTGGGCATGCGCCTCGCTGCCCCCCGCCCTTCTCTGAGCAGTTATTTTCTCCTCCTGTCTAGACAACAAAGCTGGGTGTTGACTGGGGCTAGCTGCTAGGGACAGTTGGTCTGCACTTTTGCAAAGGTTCCTGTTTCCAGCTAACTATTGATGCTCCAAAGTTTCTTAAAGTTTTCCATGTCCTTACAAAAGGAAACCTATTTCTCATAGTTCTGAGTGCTGGGATTTGCATACTTGGCCGGCCAGTCATTCCACAAAACGTTGGTTGTAGAAAATGCAGTAGTATAGCCTTGGCTCCTAATCAGGAATAATTTAGAGATTAGAAGATTATGGCAAGTATCAGAAGTATCTATTAGCCAAGAATAAGCTTACACTTGATATGTTTGGCAAATAAATTTGAATTTTCCATGTATATCTTCAAAATAGTTCGCAAAATCCAAGTATCTAGAGGAGATAACACTGTTTTTGGTTGATGTAGGAGTGTCATATATCAATCTGTTGATTTCATTGGTTAAGTAATAAACAAACTGCTTGGCCTCGTAGCTTAGAACATAGGTGGGT
>NC_022021.1:44305041-44306737 GCF_000317375.1 Microtus ochrogaster
TAGAATCTTCCCGGTAAGCGCACCTTGGGGTGCAACACAGATGATTAGAAATGGGCTAAATTAATATGTGAGAATTAGCCTAGAAGAGGCTAGATAGAAATGGGCCAAGCAGTGCTTAAAAGAATACAGTGTCCGTGTAATTATTTCGGGTATAAAGCTAGCCGTGCGGGTGGCTGGGTGGCGGGACACAGCCCCACCTCTCCCATTACTACATTTGGTGATCCATGTAAATCTGATCATTAATGGAGAAGTGTTAGGAAATGACTTTGACTCACTTAAACATAACAGATTGTCAAAGTAAGTGTTGAATAAGTAACTAATTAGAGAGGACTTCAGGTTTTAGATAAGTTATTAGCCTGGACTGTGAAACTTTAGAAACTTGCTTTCATATGTTCATAACCACTTATGAGAAACACCAAAGGCATTATTGGATTTCAAAATGAGTATATGATGTATTGCTTTTAATAACGTGAATTAAATTCAGATTATGCTTCAATTATTAACATATGCCAGTAGCTAGGGATTGTGATTGATGCAATTCTATGTTAAAACATATCTGAGAATGTATTTCAATGCTCACAAGACCAGAAAAACAGAACTAATCTCATGTACACAATAGTCAGCAAGTATGCTCGGAGAATTGAAAAGCTGGAAGTTTTGCATTTGCCTAGGCAAAGAGTCAAGACAGTAATGAGGGAAGACCAGGTGAAGTCATGGCACTGAGAGCCAGAAAAATGCAGACCACCAGTCATCAGCTTCAGGGAGACCAGATGTGTCCATTTCAGGATGAAGACCGGAAAACCAACTTACAAAGCACTCAAAGAATATCTCAACCAACTACTTCTCAGGTTGAAGGTGGTCAGACAGGGCACAGTCTTTTGTTCAGAAAGGAGTCAGTCTTTTTGTGGTGCTCCAATCTTCAACTGACTGAAAGTGGAGCAGCCACATTAGGAATGACAATCAAACTTGCTTATGTTTAAAAGAATCACGAGCATGGCTAAAGTGCACTAGCCCTTCCCTGAGTAGAAAGGCTACACTTCTTAATGGTACTGAAACCTCTTTAAACAGCATCACTAACTTGGAAGCAAACAGGCAAGAGCTTGTGGGTGGAATTTTTCATTCAAACCACAGAAACATCAAATAAGGACTACACACGTTTAAAATACCACTAGAGAAAAGAACAAATATTAACCAAACTCACACCCATGTACACATGATGCAAAATAATCAGAGCACTTTATTATTATCCTCACTTGTAATGGTTGCATGGTAACAGGTAATATAAATAACTACTCTCTTCCTATCCTTGTTAATTCAGAATTAGATGGTGTTGGCTTTTATCCCATGAAGTGACTCAAACATTTATTACTGATGAATCTGCACCAATCATAGTTCTCCATGAAATGGCTAGTTTTCAGTTTTTCCTCAGTTGGAATCACTTGTTAGTGTGATGCCAGGAGGTGTTTACACATACAATAATGTTATAACTTTATATCCTGGCATAAGGCACAACACCTTTCTGTTATTGTTGTTAAAACTGAATATGCTTCGAAAATGCTAACGAAAAATAAACTCAATTTTTACAAATTAGAAATTATGAATTCCCGAAAGAACATCCCCATTGTCTCAGAATGTGGGTGTACCCCTCGCGGTCCTGAGTTCCTTGCTCGTGCTCCCCCTCCTTCTGCTCCTGATT
>NC_022021.1:44307391-44322765 GCF_000317375.1 Microtus ochrogaster
ATAAATAAATTAAAAAAAAAACAAATTAGAAATTATGAAAATATATTGCTGAATACAAAGTTGAAATTAAGATTAATTTATTTTGCTCTTAGCATTTATATTCTGTGATTTGACAATAGTTTGACATTCAAATCATCAGATTCTCCTGTGTGAGTTTGCTCAGAAATTACTGATTAACTGGAGACGTTCCTTTTCCCCTTTTCTGAAAATAGATTCTTTTCCTGTGATATATTCTGATTCAAGCTTTCCCTCCTCCTTTCTCTCAACAGAATCAACACCCTTTCTGTCTCTCCTTAGAAAACAAACAGGCATCTAAGAACTAATAATAAAATAAATAAAAACAAACCAATAAAACATGATGAAGCAACTAAACAGGAAAAGAGCCAAAGACAGAACGCAAGAACTGCGTGTGGATATAGAGACAAACACATATTCATACACAGGAACACCACAAAATGTGGATATAGAGACAAACACATATTCATACACAGGAACACCACAAAAGCCCCCAAATGGAAGCCAGATAGATATGCAAAGGACTAGTAAGGCCACAAGCAAACAGATGTCATGACAACATTAATGTCATTAGAGCCATTGAGCTGGTTTTGTATTGGCCTTATACTGCTAGGCCTGGAGCCTACCCTTAGCATGATTTATTTTAGCAAGACCCCCTAAGAAAGAATGAATTTTTCCTTTGCATGTATTTACTTTTTCTGCCTCCTCTTCCACAGGATTCTTGAGTTCTGCGAGGAAGGATTTAATGAAGACATCCCTTTTAGAGCCAAGTGTTCCAAAGTCTCCCACTCTCTGCATAGTCTTGCTCTGGGTCCTCGTATCTGTTCTTGTCTGCTGCAGGAGGCCTTGACGATGATGGCAGAGTAAGGCACTGATCTACAAGTACAGCCAAATGTTAGAACTCATTTTATTGCTATGCTTGTTTAGCAAGAGAGTAGTATTTGGTTTTCCTCTGGGTCCCTGGTTTATGTTCGTTTTACCTTGATATTCAGATAACCTCTTCCATATCAAATATTTAATGGCATTCTTTCAAACTTAGCAACGGTAATTCATCTTTCATGTGAATGGAAATTATTTAACTGCAGAGTATGAAAACAAAATTAAAAACCTATTATTCAAAGAACGTATGTAGTTATGAAGACGATGTCTAGCCCAACTACCACTAGAGAGACAATAAATCTTTATAATTCACACACACTGTGCTGCACACTTTAATGAATACTTTAGATGAGCCCAGCCTCATGTAAACATTTTGAATGCTTCCTGCATCGAAGGTGAAAAACTATTCTCTGTAAATTTGATCAAGGACACACATAGAGAAAGATGTTGGTCAAGGGCACTAAGGCTGCACTTTTAATTCATCTTGTAATGAGCATTATGTCTTATATGAAAAGGAGACCTAGATGGGGCATATGTGGTGACCTTTGAGCTTTTCTGGTAGATGATAGAATTAAATGAGGGATGAGGGAACTGTGACAATTCTGGGATTCTGCTCACACGTCCGTGATTTTGTGTATGGACATGGACACTTTAATGTTTTCCAGTAATTATAATGATTAACATCTTATATTTAGAAGTGAAACTCACACATATCTAACTTAAAATAAGTTCATGTTATACACTAGTTGCAGATACTTGCTAAAATTTGGCACTATCTATGCAAACAATTAGCTATAGGCGTGCAGCGATACATAAAATGAAGGTGAATGTGATGACAGGTATAAACATGTGTGTATACATACATGAACCATATTCTTTTGATTTTAAACACATTACTCATATCTCTCACCTATTTCTCCATTATCCATAAATAGTAATAAATTTCCATAACCTATGCTATATGAATTCTTTTATTGCAAAAATTCCTACTGCAAACCTCATATAATTTTTGCTGTAAATCCATTTCCATCCTACAATATACATGAGAGGAATTATCTGATTTTCATATTTGTGAGTCTGGCTCAATTTGCTTGGCATTGCTATCTTCACTTCCTTCCAATTTTCTACAGACTATGTCATTTCATTCTTTATGGTTGAGTAAAGCTCTATTTTATATATGGAGCACATTTTATTTATCCTTTGATCCAATAATGTAAACCTATTTATATTCAGTAACTCAGCTATTGTAAAAGTGTTTTTGTGAGAAGGCAACTTTGTCATATGATGACTTTGTTTCTTTTGGCATATTCCTAGATGTTCTGTCACCCAAATTTCTGTATTTAATTTTTCCTTCATGTTACATGTTGATTTTCATCAAGGTGAAAATTCATTCACCTCATTTACCTGCACACTAGCTTTATTATATAAAGTTCCTGTGAATCAGATTCTTCACCAGTGTTTGTTATTTTATTAGTGAAACCATTCTGATTGGAGTAAGATGGAATCTCAGTGAAGTTTTGAGTCACATTTTTCTGATGATTAAAGATGTTGGTTATTTGTACTTCTGCAATTGAAAAATGTCTGTTCAACTCAGTTACTAATTCATTATTTGCAATGTTATCTTGTTTTTTGTTTTTTAGAGTTCTTCACATATTCTAGAAACATTTGTTAAGCTGGTACCTCTACACTCTTCAATGCAAGTCAATGCTGTTCCAGTTCAAAGTCATTAAGCAAATAAAATTATTAAATGCATAAAGACATACAAGACAATTTCTATGTAGAGTCAGTCATATTTTAAGTCAGGAAGTACTTAAATTATTTAAATCATATTATATATCTATATATTATATACACACACATACATATATATATATATATATATATATAATGTGTCTCTACTTTTAAACATAGCACAATGTTTTTAATACACTGAGCTCTATCCTGTGTTTACATACCTGTCAGTACATAATTAATGTTTTACCTTAGGCTGTCTACAATAATGAATGCCTCTATTTACAAATTATATGTTTCTATAAAAAATGTTCAGTTGACACCCAGAATTGCATGCCAGCCTTTCAATTATGAATTTTAAGTTTTATAAGGTCATAAAGAAATTCTTGCACCTATGTGATCAGCTTTTAAAGTCACAACTGATGCACCCTTTTCTTATCAATGTTACTGGTAATACAATCATGTGACTTGACCTATTGTCTTCAGGCTATGATTGAAGAATGCTGATTCACAACATGAAGAAGACTAAGAAAGGGCCATTTGCATACCCTGGATTCCTTAAGGTAAGCTATGAAAATATGGGAGAGAGGGTGTTTTCTTCCATGTGTGAGATACACCTTTTCACCGACAGCACAAAGTAGTTTTAATGAGGTAAATATGAATTTTGTTATGAATTATATCCATTATCCATGAGAAAATTGTAGGTCACACACTTTACCTACTATAGAATACTGATTTGTGGCCCCATAAAATATATGACCTCTACCCACACTTCAGAACCTGTGAATGCATATTTATTGAGAAATGATAACTGTTACTATAGTTCAGGGCCATAAGATAATTTTGAATATTTGGAGTGACTCCTCTTGCAATAACAAGATGTATTACAATTAAGAAAAGGCAAACTATAGGCATGTAAAGCATAGCAGGTAATGTCATTATAGGATTAGATATCAGAGATTAGAATGATATAGCCCAGGTGCAGTGGTAAAAGATAATGTGTCCTTGAGATTAGAGATCAGAGATAAACATAGAAGATCTGGTTGGCTAAGTAACAGAGCCATCAAAAGTGTCAGGGGTGTCTTAGTTACGGTTTCTACAGCAACAATAAAACAGTACGACCAAAGCAACTTGGGAAGGAAAGGATTTACTTGGTTTACACTTCCACAGCACTGTTCATCATTGAGGGAAGTTAGGACAAGAACTCAACAGAGCAGGAATCTGGTGGCAGGAACTGATGCAGAGGTCATGGGAGAGTGCTGCATACTGGCATGTGCCCCATGCCTAGGTCTGACTTTTTTTATTATAGAGCCCAGGACCACCAACTCAGGGTTGACATCACCCACAATGGACTGGGCTCTCCCCCACTCATCAATAACTGATTAAGAAAATGCCCTAAAGGCTTGTGTGAAACCTAATCCCATGGAGGCGTTTTCGTAATTGAAACTTCTTCCTCTCAGATGGCTTTAGCTTGTACCAAGTTGGCATAAAGCTACCTAACATAAGGAGGTAAGAAAGTATCCTTATTAGAACCTGCTAAAGGGCACAATCTATAAACAGTGGGAAACAGCATATTTTAAGATACCCAGTCTATGGAAATTTGTGTGAGAGTTATAAAGTAATAAATTATTTTAAAATGCCTTGTATTAAATAAAATTAATGATAGAATCTATTTTGAAGAACTATTTTGTTGTAGCAGTCAGTAAAGTACCTAACAGTGCTGATACATGCCTGCAATTCCAGCCTGGGAAAGGTGGAGACAAGAGCATCCATTGGGCTTTGCGGTCAGCTAGTCTTACCAAATCTGGTTATTCTAAGTACAGGAAGAGAGACTCTGTCTCAAAAAACTAAGATGAATAATGGCTGCAGAAGGTGCCCAAAGTACATATCTGAGCTCCATCCAGAAACACACACACACACACACACACACACACACACACACACACACACACACATCACATGCATTCATGTGTATATACACACACACCAACAGGCAATGTAAAAATAACAATTTTAAATTAAAAGTAAACGTGTTACAAATCTCACTGAATATTTTGCCTGCTAGTAAGGAAAAACAATACACATTTATCATAAAGCCATGTTCCAAGTCCAATCATTGTCAGACAGAAAATGATAAAGCCACCATTTGACACAAATCTTGTGTTGGACACTGGGCATGCATGCTTTCCAGTGTGATTTAATTTTTGTCTTCCTCAAATAAATAGGATGATGAATTCCACACTGATGTCCAGTGGATGAAAAATGAATCTGGACCTGATAAGATGGCTCAAAATCGAAAGGAACTTAATTGTCAAGTCTAACAGCCTAAATTTGATCCCCATTACCAACACAGTATGGGTCAAAATCAACTCACACAGGCTTTCCTCTGACCTTCATATGCATGCTGTTGCAAACATGTTATCTACTCACACGAACAAACACTCAAATAAATCATAGGTATAAAATAATAAAAACTAGCAAAATGAAGTATGTGTAGTGATAAAACTCTAAGTAATTGTGAAAGCAAATTAGTTACCTCATCTTTCTGCATTCTAAAGAATAAATCTTAACTAGGAAACAAACCATTTTAGTCATCATTAAGAGATTATTAATCTAGCAATTATTGAATCATATATTTGCTCCAGTTCTTAAGTCTAAAACTAAGACTAAACTAATCTTAAATGCATAAATCTCATTAAGACTGTTTTGTATATGGCCAAGTATTTTCATTTATTGAAGAAAGGAAAAATGGAATGAGAGAAACACATAAGATCAAATAGGTTTATGTTGCAACTTGCAGAAAAACCCAGATTTTTTGAGGAGCTGAGAAAGGGTTCAGTGGGTAAAGTGTTTGCCATGCAAACACGCAAATCAATGCTCAAATACCCAAGCATATACATAAATGACACACTCACAGGCATAGTGGCCTACTATTTATAGGTAGAATGAGGGGATCCCCAGAGAAAATTGGTCAGCTAATCTAGCCAAACCAATGAGTTCTGGAATGAAACAAGAGACCCTACCTCAATGGATAAGATGGAGAACTATCAAGGCAATCTGTTGTCAACCTCTGAACTTCAAACTCATAAGCACAATTGCACACATACACCCATATGTGAGCACATACACATGAACACTTCTACACACAGGCATGCATGCAAAATATGAAAGTTAGGTTTTTTAATTTTAATGAGATTTTTTTCTGATTATATGATTTAAATATTAATTATTCTCTTTTGAATTTATTGAATAAATTCAGTTTTAAATTTGAATAATATCAAAGTTTCAGGATTAGAGCAGCAACAGAACTCTTTGCAAAGAGTAACTCTTGGTTTCAGGAATCACTGCCCTACTTGGAGCCAGTTTCATGAAACAAAGCAGTTTGAGAACCTGGATAGATGTTGAGTTTTCTGTTTGATTTGTCTCTTCAGAAATGTGAATGCATTCTGGGCTTCCAGAAAATGTTTTCTTCTTAAAGAAATAGCATGTATAGTTGAATGTGAGCAGGGTTTCTCAAGACTGAAGAACTGAGTTTGATTCCAGGGAATCACATAGTGCAATCAGAAAATAAATTCATTCTAGTTTTACTCTGACCAACACATCTGTAATATGGCATACATATGCATGTACACATATAAACTAATACCACACACACACACACACACACACACACACACATACACGATAGATGATAAATGATAGATAGGTGATAGAGTTATAGATTTAATATTTTTAAGTATGACTATAGCAGTGATATACATTTCATAGAGGGTTGAATACAATAAATGTTTACTATTAAAGTAATTGAATTCCTCACTCTTCCTTATAGATTATCATAGAAAAGATGCAATTAAAAATCTGGGTGTGTCTTGGGATTCAGGTGATCATGTTGCCACAGTATATGGCGAAGAGATTCTGTCTTTAACCTTCTTACACTACGGGTTCAAAGTTTCTTGATATGTTAAACTATGTCAGTTTATCCTAATTAACACTACTTTATTGTATTGCAAACTTTGATATTTTTCCCTGTGAGCTTTTAGGAACTGTTTGTTAATACTTATATTCATACATAAAAGGATGGTTACAGTGACATAATGCATTATCACAGTATAACAGGAGACATGAAGAAGGAAATGTGGAAATCTTGTCACATTTCAAGATAAGGAATATTGTATTTGTCTTAAAGGATACAAAACATTACAATTTCCTTATAGTTTTTACACGGAAATGTTTATACAGCACAAAAATTTAGATATTCTTATTTCAGCTATTTTGGATATTTAAATATTTTTACTTAATGTAGAATCAATCCAATCAAATAAGTCACTATTTTAAATAATTTTTATCATAGCTTCATTGATTGTTTTTGTAAATAATAATGTAAGTTCTGGCATTTCTTTACTGTTGGAAAATCTGACTTCATCACCCTCCTGTTTAGAGCCATTCCATGTCCTATATCAATGTAAATAACATGTGTTTAAACTACAACTCATCAGATGTTAATGTGACAGAAACCACTATTTGCATCATTCAGTTTCCTGGGTGAAAGAAGAAGAATGAGTTTATGTCAGCATCCTATTCCTGTCTTTGTTGTTACAGCCATGTTCTTTCATTGGTGGGTAATTTAGCATTCCTTCCTTGCAACTGCATACTTCTTTCAGTGCTTTCCAAGATGCATTAAATTATTGTACTTTGTTCACCATATGTTCTATTACTTTTAGGAAATATAAATTTTTATTACTACATGTAAAATTACCTTGACATCAGACCCCAATGAAACATTTGAAAACACAAATGAGTCATAAAATTCTCAAGTAATGTTCTGAAGATCTCAGTACAATCATCTACTTCTAGACATTTTCACACGTGTTCAAGATTGTTTGAAATAAGGTGTGTAAATAGGAAACAAAAGAGGAATTTAAAAGTATCAAATAAATTTTAAAAAAAGTAGGATTTTTTTCATCATCTGAATAATTCTCTTTCTTTCAGTGGTATTGAAGACAGACCTGCAGTTAAGTTGAACGAAGTTATACCTAAGTGTGTCAGTGTTCTAACCTTATTTATTCTTTCTGTATGCCCCGGAGAATAGACTGATTCAATTTCCTCATTACTGCTAATCACTTGCTATCCGAGTGTCAGTTATATTCTGGCCTTTATTGATTGCAGTTCTGCCTGGTGACACATCTTCCCCTTGTTGTGTCAGCACGTTACCCTCATGAATAGATCTCCAAATTAATCACATTACCTTAAATAACCTACTATTCCAATACCCCATTCTGAGGTACAGAAGTTCTCTCCTAGCTATGAATAATGTTTTCTAACACTCTTTTCAGATACTCAAAGCTGATAATACTGACTGCTAAATATATTGTTAATATATACCCATGATGGTGTTTCCCTTCTAAATGAGGCATTAGTATAAAACATCGATAGCAATTTACAGTGTGTCTTGCAACATTAAGATCAATGTGTGACACATTTCCCTATTAATTCAGAAAAAGTATATTATGTCATCTCTGACATATTTTAATTTCTAGGTAGCATTTCCAATGTTAGAGAGGCCAAGATGTTTTTAGGATGCACCAATGGCAATACCATCAGAGCTGAGCTGCTAATCAAGATGGCTACCATATGATAAAACAGCAGGTAAGGTGCAGAACCACAATGGGAGTGCTCATGTCCCCAAACAAACTGAAATGACTGTCAAAATATTTCACTGTACTTTCATGAAACATATAACACATATCAATACTTCACTTCTGGAAACTTGTATTTAATATTATCAGTCACTGGTAATCACAAGTAACTCAAGCCACAGAAGTTTAATGATTTGAATGATATCAAGAAGAAAACTGTTTTTGAACTAATAGTTTTACAATTCTTTGAAATATTTTTTTCTTTTAATTTATATGTTGGAACTACATAGACTAATCTTTCTTCCAGGTACAGTGTTATTAACAGTGGCATTCCTTTCTCAACTTTGTATTTGGTATCACTGAAAAAAAGCAAATCATTTTTAAATCGATAATCAGCTTTCAAGGCTGACTTCTGTGAACTCAGTGGTTATTTTAGGAAAAAGGCATTTTATTTCACTAATGATATAATATTTCGAATGAAATTCTTCATTATGAATTAAGTTATAAAAGCCATTTTTCAAAATCTATCTGCTATCTTTTCATTGCTCTCAATAATCTTGAGCTCTAGTAAAATACTTTCAAGTAGAAACATTTTCATTTTGTAACTTTTGTCTATTTATGATCCCATTAAGACATAATTCAACTTCCAAGTAATATTATATTAGATTTCTAACATTCTATCAGTAATGATGTTGAGGAAGACTCAATGACAAATGGAAGTTCACAGAGACTTGCTGATTTCAGAAGTTTTTTTTAATAGTGAATTGAAATGTTAAAGAAAAATGTCTAGTTGAATCTCTTAACACAGAATTGATTGAAGGCCTGATATTTCAGAAAGGCAAAAGGTACTACCTGAAACATAGATAGAGCCTGAGTACAGCTTATTGTTTGAGATATTTCTAAAATATTACAGGATCAAATAAGAAATAAATGAATTTGGACAATTTTTGCATCAGTTAGTTGCAAAGGAACAATTATCTATTGTGTAGGGTTATAAGAAAGATAAAAATAGAGAGAAACAGCCATTACTGATAATGGAAATAAAAGATGTCTTTTCACTACAACCCTTCTAACATTAGTATCATAATAGAAATCCATTACAAGCACATTTGTGTCAAAAATGACAAGGTATGTCTTCTATGAGGAGTGTTCCTCCCAGTGTTCCTCCCAAAAGCCGTATTATACCAAACAGAAAAACAAAGTGCGAAGCATAGGATACTATGTTTGAGTTGTTGGTTGGGGTGTCCCAGACATCCTCACAATAATACAGGCTATTGTCATTCCCCTTGCTCCACAGTGGAACTTGAAGACAAGATTCCATTGATGAGAACACATAACACACTTCAGTGTCAGAACATGGGGAAATTGTGCTGGAACTAACTTACCAACATCATCTCTGCTGACAAGACAATATAGTGGCAGAAGGTACTAAGCAATGTGCTTGAAGAGAAAATTCATTCACAGTATTGACTATTTGTAAGCACTGAGATGGTATGGGAGGTCCTTCTGTCTATGTGTTGCTTTTATTGGTTAATGAACAGAGAAACTGGTTTGGCCTATAGCATGGGAGGAGGAAGGCAGAGTTAAAGAGAAGCCATGGAGCCGCCACCAGAGACAGACATGCCAAAACCTTTGCCGGTAAGCCACTGCCACATGGCGATACACAGATTAATGAAGATGGGTTAAATTAATATGTAAAAAATAGCTATTAAGAAGCTAAAGCTAATGGGCCAAGAAGTGATCTAAATAATTCAGTTTCTGTGTGATTATTTTGGGACTGAGCAGCCAGGAACCAACAAGCAGCCCTTCATACAACACTGAGGCCTACTGTAATTATCAGCTTGGCAAAGCATGCTCACTATTTCACTAGTGACACTAATGGCATGAATATTGTTGAATAGCTAATAGCTTTGTAGTGGAACTTAAGGCCTGCTCCAAAAAATTACAACAATGTGTGCTATTGGAAATTCTCCTCAAAAACCCATGGAAATCATAGACCCGGCTAATATTGTTCTGTTAAAGGGACATAGGCTCAAATTCTTCTAAAATATATATCCTTGTCCCTGTAGACTTTTGAAACTCCCATCCTTTATCAGAAAAGCATCTTTATAAATTCCAAGGCAAATACAGAGACTCCCAACTAGTGGAGGTACAAAGAAGTTCCACTCTGGAGTTCTTAGCTCTAAATGAGACATCTATATCATATCTGGCTCCCTACCAGTGTTCATGGAATCTTCAGAATTGGGAGCAGAATTGGTGTTAAGAATTAACCCATATCCACTCTTCCTCCATCCCAACCATCCCTTTCCCCCAAGCTTTCCCTATCCTCCCTTTCTCACTTTTCTCTCCCCATCTCCCCTTACCCCTAGCCCACCCCAACCCCAAGCTCTCAATTTTTGCCTGGCAATCTTGTCTACTTCCAATATCCAGGAGGATAACCACATGTTTTTGTTTGGGTTCACCTCCTATTTAGCTTCTCTAGAATCATGAGTTATAGGCTAAATGTCCTTTATTTATGGCTAGAATCCACTAATGAGTGAGTCCATACCATATTCATCTTTTTGGGTCTGGGTTACCTCACTGAGGATAGTGTTAATTATAAACCTGAAAATAAAAGAAATGATAAAATGTTAATGTTTTTTTTCAAGTATGTTTTGGGTGGGTAAACTTTTCTGCCAGTTACTTAGCTATTGCTGTGGCAAAACATCACGACCAAGACAATTTAGAAGAGTTTATTTGGGCTTACACTTCCCTGATGGCTGAGCAAAGGCATAGTGACAGGAGTGGGAAGCTAAGGCATCATATTCTGAACCACAAGCACTGAACAGGGAGAATGAACTGGAAATGTGTAGTTTTTAAATCCTCACAGCCTATCCTTAGTGACATACTTCAAGCAATTATACACATCCTAAGCCTATTTTAACACTGCCACCAACTAGTGAATGAATATGAAAGATCTGAGCCTATAAAGTGGGTGTGTGGGGGTGGGGGGGCATTCTCATTCAATCCACCACAGCTCCCCTCCGTATTCAGTCCTTTGGTTCTATTTCTCTAGAGAACTCTGAATAGTACTTTCATATTTTTAAACAAGGAAAGAAACATTAACTATAAAGACTGATGTAAATCTTAGATATACATGTGTATAAACGTATATATACATTTATAATAGGAGAAAGGGACCCACCCACTCACACTGTTAAGAGTCCCACAAGCACACCAAACTAACAGCCACAGTATGTGTACATAGAGGACCTTGTGTAGACCCATGCAAGCCATGTGTTTACTGCTTCAGTCTCTAGGAGCCCTGACTAATTTATTTAGTGTGTCATGTTCTCCTGGTGTCCTCCATCCTTTCCGACTCCTACAATCCCCCCATTCCATTGGGGTTCTCCTATGTGGAGGGACCCAATAAAGATTTCCAATTCAGATTCTTTCTCCTCATAGTGTCTGATGGGGAATCTCTACACCTGCTCCCATCTGCTCCCAGATGAAGCTTCTTTGATAATGACTTGACATGGCCCTGATCTTCTATTTGTATAGCAGAATATCATTAGGAATCATTTTATTGTGTTTTTATTTTAGTTTTCCTTATTTATTTATTTATTTATTTATTTATTTATTTATTTATTTTACCAGTCATGTTGGGTTCTAGCCTCGGTCTCTGGGCTTGTAAGTTTCTGGGCCCTGTCCATCCAGGCAGTGTGGACCATTGGATCTCTGTCCTAGAGTGTTATTTGAACCATTGTCAAAATAACAATATATGGCGAGTATACTTTTATTGCATTCAGGATAATCATTTGTGGTTTCAATGCAAAATTGGAAAGGTATATGTAAAAGTGTACATAAATCAGCAGAACATAAATTGAAATTTATAATCACAAGGGAGGAGCTACGACTAAGACTATGACATTTTTATATGAATTTGAAGACTACGTAAGCGTTTTATTAATTGAGTTATATCTGAGCTGCAGACATGAGGACATGAAATCACTGGGTGACCCTCACACTTAAAGTCCACAATAATTTCACATTACTATCTCCAAGTAATTTTGCAAGCCTGTCTGAACACCAGTTTGGGATAATATAAATTCATGGGTATCATATACCTTTTGAAAGTTTTATATTTTCTAATTATAATTGAGGGCACTAATGGGTCAGCGATGAGAAGCCATGACTTGTGATGTACTCACTGTTCCAGAGAGAACAGCAGAATTTATGTCCACGGAATAAGAGCAGTTCCACTTATCTTTGTAGTTAGACATTTTAGTTCCCCAATAGCATTCTATGGCAGAAAATACTCAGCAATGTTTGTTTTGCCTTGACATTTCCTGAGTATTTTAACAAATGAGTAGCTCTTGAATAGTTTCTCTATTAGGATAATAAATTAGATAATAAAATATCAAAGGAAATTTTTGGCAACCATACATATGTATACCGTGCATATTGTCTGTATTTATGCATGTTCTTATGTGTGTTTGTATGTTCATGTAGAGGGTCAAGGTTGACATCGTATCTTACATTGCTCTTCACCTTGTTTTTCAAGTGAAAGTCTTCGCTAAATCAATAACTCACTGTTTTGACTAGTCTAGCTAGCTAAAATGTAGCTAACTAGTAATCATAACTGACATTGGTGTTGAGATGTGAACTCCAGTCCTTATGCTCTGCAGAGCAATCTGTGTACCCTCTTGGTTATCCTCCCATCTCTACAGGTTTTTTGTGCTGATTCTTTTTTTCTTAATGATAAGCAGAAATATAATGCATGACACCTTAAAAAACCAATAGCAGCAACCAGAAAGATATAAATGATGTAAACACTGGCATCAAATATTCATAGTTTTAACCAAAAGATAGGATTCCCTGAGTCCAAGTTCTTGATGCAAGAACATTGCCTCTCTCCTAGTTTACGCACATGAGCTAGTTTGACTACAGAAATTCCCTGGTGATTTTTAGGGAAAGGAAATTGAAATAGTTGTACTGTACTTCTGCAAGATTGTCCTGGATGTTTGGATTTTTTTTTTTTGTCTAAGTTGATCTCTGATCAATAGTCTTGGCTTTCGACTATTTAGAGCTAACCTTTGTTGGCATATAAAAGAATTACACAATAGACCAAAATGTAGTATAGCAAAGATTTATTTGTCTGGGGATAAACTCACTGAAAACATAGTGATCTGCAGCCCTCTGTATGTATTGGAAACTGGAATTGAATCCAGCAGCCAAGAGGCCCATGCATGCTTTTTGTCTGCATATATAGTACATGAGACCATGCCCACAGTGGTTGGGTATCTTAAAGGCTATTGGGTGATAGAGTTCCCACAGTACCTCCCCCTCTTGTCTAAATAAGAGTTCTAAGCCTAATACAAAACTATATACAATAAAAACAAATATAAAGTATTATCCAGGGAAAACAAGAGGTAAGAACATATGTAAAAATTAGAATTACAACCAACATGAAAAAGAACAAGCAAAAGACATATGCTACATTTCAATAGCCAAATACCAGACAGAGTGTATAATTTCATACTTTTCTCTAGTGATGTAATATAGTATATATAGCCAAATATAAGGGATATGCCTGAGAGTAAGTTTATTGTGGAAAACTGAAATTATGTGTGCTGAGTAATTGAATTCCCATTAAATAAATAAAGCACTGATACGAGAATAAAAATTAAATATTGTACAAGTAATATAGAGAAATTTTTAATGTCTAAAGCTTTATATACATGTAATATATTGATCAGCAATGTATAAATGCCCTAGTCCTTATCATTTAAAATATTGTAATATTTATATAAAATTACTCAAGAAAAAGTAGAATTGGAAACATATGAATTAAAATCCACATTTTATGAAAGATTATCTGCATAAATCTTTAGTAATATTTGGTAAATTGAGTTGCATATTGTTAAGTTCCAGATAACCAATAAATGATATAAATTTAAATATACTTAGTAAATATAAAAGGCAATAAAGATAAAGAAAAATAAAAGGTCATAATAAATAGATGTATGTAAAAGAGCAGATATAAAATCATCCATATGAGTATAAACAATAATTCTTAATTTAAATTTATAAAATGCAAAAGCATGAGATGGGTCACAAAATAACAGATTGGATTTTAAACAATGATTCCAGAATTTACTTTTTATAGCAGATACAATTTTCTTCCAATGATAAGAATGAAAGGATAAAAATGCATGCAATGCAATAACAGAAATCAAATGTAGATGGCAGTCATATCAGAAAAAGTAGATTTTAATATTAAACACACTGGTAGATATAAGCCTAAATGATTAATATTCATAATTGTACCAAGCCCTCAAGAGGCCAACAGAATATTAAAAAAAGAAACAAAAACTGACAATTAAAATAAAGTAAGAGGTAAATTTAAAAACAATATTGATGTTAATAATTCACTTTGTATAATAGGAAAAGCATCCTAAAGGAAAAACAATAGGAAAATAAATACACTTTATTTCATCTAGCCTAGTAGACCCCAAGAGAACAATCTAATTCAAGGTAATAAAATGCACAAAGAGGGTGACTTCTGCATGCCATGTTATGATCAAATATTTAATGTCAAGAGAGGTTATCTCATCCTTTCTTTTCCACCAACGAGAATGAAAATAGAAGCTGGAAAGATCCTGGGAGATTTCAAACTAAGGGTCTGTCAACTGAGAAAGTCTGAGGAGGAAATATGGGAGGGGTGGGCCTTCCCAGTGTGCTCTGGAAGCAGGCTATGGGCTCCAATATATGTGATGACCAAGAAGACATGGGAAGACTGCCCTTTACCAGAATGAATCAGTAAGGGTGATAAACTTCAGAAATTGAGGGCAAATTAAATCCATTCATTTGTTAAAGCAAATTTCATCAAAATATGTCACGTTCTTCAATCCTTTAAAGAGAGTCAGCTGAGGGAAAGGAGGACATGGCTAACAAAGAGGTAAACATCTGATGGTTCCTTCAGGTAGTTCTGCACTTGAAGGAGGCTGGGCAGGCTATTTGTTGATGGGTTACAGCAGGGGCTTTGAACAGTGAGAAAAATCTCACTGCTCAATCCATACATGTAGTTGATGCTGTAATGCAGGTGTATGAATAATAATCTCACTGCTCAGT
>NC_022021.1:44323138-44325827 GCF_000317375.1 Microtus ochrogaster
CTCAGTTCATACATGTCGTTGACACTGTAATCAGATGTATGAAGAATAATCTCACTGCTCAGTTCATACATGTCATTGACGCTGTAATGCAGGTGTATGAAGAATTAAGCCAGGATAGGTTGGGCCACAATGAGATTCACATTGCACAGTGATATCTTTTATATTAATAGAAGTTGGCTTTACTGTTCAATAATGAGGAAAATTGGGTACTATCTTACTCAAATTAGCAATGCAATATTTCAGGGACTTATCTCGGACTTCACCCAGAAAGATGAGTTATCCTCTAAAAAGTAATTTGTAGCACATGAGAAGTTAATCTTATATGTCTAATGTTATGTATCTTACATAATCAGCTCCCCTCCTTTGCACAAAGGCTGCTGTTTTCAATTCATTTCAAATGAATTGATGTGGAATTGTTCATATATTTTAAAAGCAGAGCAGCTGTGCATGAGTAATGTTATTATGATAAATGCTATGAGAATTTATAACAAATTGACAACCACCATTTTCTTCTAACAAAATAATTTATCACTTTTTAATTTCTTAATTCATAATGAATAATTACCAAGATAATTAATCCCTCTTAAGCTTACTGAATTCATTAGATGATTTGATTTGGTTCATTGACCAGGCTACAATACATATGTAAAAACTATATTTTAACTCTGCAAATTAGCTCCTCTTTTCGGAACATGAGGGCTGGAGACGGTTTAATATGTAATCTGTGTGACTATTTTATGTGTTTTCCCTTGACCTTTAATTAACCTCCCCGAGTTTTGGTCATAAAAACCTTCAGCACTGTTCTAATATCCTGCAGATGTACAATACAGAATCCTCCTTTTGGTTTAAATTGCCAAATGGGATGGTTTGATCATATTCTAACCTATTTTATTTCCTTCCTATTATTCAGAAAAAGCTTCAATTTGGGGTTTACATTAAAGGTGGAGGATGAGTGGAGAATATTTGCCCTGTCACCTCTGAGATATTATGCTGCCATTCAACTCTCAGTTCATTATTGAAATTCAGATACCTATGGTATGTTTTAAGACAGGATCTGTTTTAAAAGTGTAAGACTTTGCCGCATAATTTTTATAGTGTTACCAAATTAAGACTTTTTCTAGTGTTTACGTGCCCTTTCCTCATTAATAGCAGATGCCTAGCTCATACCGTGCCACTCCCTCGAGTTCACAAATGCAATCCCCTACTCTATCGCAACAATTTTAGGGGCTACCAGCTTAAACAGTGATGTCAAAGTGACAGTTAGTAGGCTAAGTTTATATAAAGTAGCTCAAGAAAAAATAGTTAACAATTTTGATTGAGAGTGTTCAAAAATTGCTACGTGATTTGAAGAATATGTTATCTTTTTAAGAAGGAAGAGGAAAAGCAGAAATGGATCTTTGGCTCTCTGAAACCAAAATATTTGTGTGTAGTGTTAAGAACTTAATGTTTAGAACGTTTTCCTTTGCCACCAGAATACCAACTTCTGATTAAAATTTACCTGTATGTAAATTATGTTTCATTGCCTCTATGGATCACATCATGAGATAAAATGATACCATCTTTAAAATTTACCTTCAAATTTGACAGTATCTAGTAAGACATAATTTTCATTAAGTTTCAAAATATCATAAATGACCATGTGTTCTTTTTTGTTTTTTTATTTTCGAGACAGGGTTTCTCCGTAGCTTTTTTGGTTCCTGTCCTGGAACTAGCTCTTGTAGACCAGGCTGGCCTCGAACTCACAGAGATCCACCTGCCTCTGCCTCCCGAGTGCTGGGATTAAAGGCATGCACCACCACCACCCAGCGACCATGGGTTCTTCAGGATAGTTTAGGCTTCCAGCAAATGTAGGTCAGATAATTGCTTGCTGATTTATGCATTGTGTGTGACTATAGCAAGAAATTTGTAGAATGAGGACTGGAAGTGTGTGTGTGTGTGTGTGTGTGTGTATACATTTGTGTATGGTATATGTGTACACACATGTTCTGTGGGTGTACTTACCCATGTGTCTTCTGTGGAGGCAAAAGTCAAGGTTCTATGTCTTCTACTATTACCAGCCAGCCACCTTCATTTGAGTCAGGGCCTTTCCCTAACCTTAAACTCAGTCATAGACTCGTGTGAGTCACCAGCCAGCCCCAGTATCCACCTGCTGTTTATTAGACTTCCTCTCTCAAGCACTAGTGTTGAAGGCACTGCCACCAGGTCCAGATTTCACATGGGTGATGGGAATTGAATTCATGGAGAGAAATCACAGGAAGCATCTTTATACACTGAGCCATCTATGCAGATCCTGTATTGTTGACATTTTTTTCTCTATTAAAACACTGTAACTGGGTATCAAGTAATTAAAAATTATGTATTTGTGAAAAAGGGTAGCCACGTTTCTTCACTCTTTTGATATTTTTAGTTTTGTTTAATTAAAGACTATATTGTGTAACAATAAGAAACTATCATTTAGTCCTGATGAACAACCAAAATAATGAAAAAGATTTTTGGGGGGAGTTTTCTGGAATATTAATTACCAATATCTCATAAAAAGTTTCTTGTTTTCATCATTGTATATTTTGTATCATAATTCATGATTTCTATAAGCAATATTTACCAGCTTCACAAGTAACTTCTCTTTAAAAATATTCTGTTCTTGGGGCTGGAGAGATGGCTTAGTGGTTAAGAGCATTACCTGCTCTTC
>NC_022021.1:44325978-44328041 GCF_000317375.1 Microtus ochrogaster
CTTATTATAAGATTTATGTGATTTTATAATACACAAACTATAATATATATAATTTTATAAAATATATGTACTTTTATAAAAATAGATGACTTATAATAATACATAAATTATGTTTAGTTTATAAGTATAATATGTTAGCAATAATAGAACATTTATCTGAGTAATAATGGTTCATTTCTCTTTAGGTATAATTTGCTTATTCTTTGAAATATTAAAACTTGTGTAAAATACATTTTGAAATTATTTTCCCTCCCAGTAGCTCATTGAAACTCTCCTTAGAACCTGTCAAACTGTCTTCCTACTGATTTCATGTCTAGGATTAGCCGAAGAATCATGGGGATGTAGGCCACTTCACAAGGAAAGTGTCTAGCAACCAACAAATATATGTTCAAACTGATTTGACTTGTGCTAATAATAATAACAAAATTATAAACAGTATTTTCAAATTTGTTTATAAATAGTAGCTTTTTATATGTTTTTTTTTACCTTAGGTTTAATTAAGACCCTCTGTTTCAACCCATCTCCTCAGTCACTGAAGACACTGTACACTTTAGATATATGATCTAGAAAAGCCCAAGAAGAACCGAGCTGGAAGACTGTAACTGTGCATATCTCTCAGAGTACCAATTATATGTGGGGGCTTGGGAAGAAAGGCAAGGTGCATTATCGAACTTGAATTCTATCACCTTTGGGAATAACCTACTAGCCAAGATGTGCCCTCTCGTGAAACAGTGCTCGCTGATAGGATTTGAGAAACACTCCAAAGGAGAGAATATATAACCCTGGCCAATGATCCATGGCAGGATAGCTCATAGGCCTTAGGAAAGAGCGGATTGCTGTTGTTCAGTCAACTGGCATAGTTTCAAGCTACCTTCTAAACATTTGTTTCATATCTAGAGACTTTTATTACTCTTTGCCTTAATTCTCTTTCAAGATAATATTGCTTAGTGAAGAGATTCCTGACTGTATAGCATTCATAAAATATGTGACAGAAAATACTTACTTAACAAGATATTTACCACCACCCCCAAGGTTCAACTAACAGTACAGAAATGAAACCAGAGAGAACATAGAGTTAGAAAACATAGAATATGCTTTGAAATGCCATCTCCTGGGCAAGTCATAACTATTGCAAACATGAACTTGCAGTAACTTTAGATGCCCGCACTGGGTCCGCATAAGGATGAACCACTAATAGCAAAAGAGGGATGAAGGAGGTTGCAGGATTCATTTTCATGTGTAACTTTTGTTAAATTTCTCTTCAGTTTTATGTTAGCATGTCTATATTTAACCACAATCATTTTAGCTGTTTATATAGCTAGAATATAGTTCCATTATTAAGTGTTATTAATGTAATCAGTCATGAGCATTAGTGATGTGAAAAATAATAAAAACTTGAATAGTATGCAATATATTCTGGACATGATATAATTCATCATAAAGAATCCTTCTTATATTTATACTTTTCCCACTATGTGTCACATGATTTTTGAAACAAAGATTGAAGCTCAGTGCTGGTTAATAGTGGGATGTCAACAGTATATACCTTAATACAGCAGATATGAAGGAATAAAAATATGTACTTGTTTATTGCATTTTCTCTGTTCTATAGAAATGAATAAAAATTAAGGTCAAGGTATTATGTGCTTGATAATAAATTATCTAAACACTTAAATATTTAAAGCACACAAAATATTGAGAGCTCGGTGGCTGGAGAGATGGCTAGAGGAATAGAGCACTGGCTGCTCTTCCAGAGGTCCTGAGTTCAATTCCCAGCAACCACATGGTGGCTCACAACCATCTGTAAAAAGATCTGGTGTCCTCTTCTGTACTGCAGGATACATGAAGGAAGAAACCTATATACATAATAAATAAAAATCTTTAAAAAAAATATTGAGAGCTCCTGAGATGGTTCATTGGTTAAACTTCTGACTGCTCTTCCAGAGGACACAAGGTCAATTTCCAGCACCTGTATTGTGGCTCACAACCAGGTGTAATTGAATTCCATGGCATCTAATATTTTCTTGTTCTGCCTTCATGGGTACTGCTCACATATATATATA
>NC_022021.1:44328141-44330244 GCF_000317375.1 Microtus ochrogaster
AAAAAAATCTTAGAAATAAAAACTTAGAACAATGTTAAACATTATTCCTTCAATGAGATCTAGACAAGGTAACACAGCTTCTTCTGGGATGTTTTATTTATTTTTATTTTTTATTTTTAATTGTTTTTTCTCTTGCTGAAAATCTCTCTCTCTCTCTCTCTCTCTCTCTCTCTCTCTCTCTCTCTCTCTCTCACACACACACACACACACACACACACATACATTCTATCCTAATTATGGTTTCTCCGGTTTCTCCTCCCTCCCTCTCCTCCTCCCAATTCTTCCCTGCCTCCCCTCCTGTCCAGATCCATTCCTTTTTTGTCTCTCATTGGAAAATAACAGACTTCTAACAGACAATAATAAAATACAATAAGATACAACAGAAGCTATCACACTGAAGTTGGACAAACCAACAGAAGGAAAAGAGCAGAAGAGCAGACTCACGAATCAGAAACTTACTCATTTGTAAACTCAGGAGATCCATAAAATCGCTAAACTGGAAGCCATAATATAAGCACAGAGGACCTGGCAGACTCTGTGTTTGCTACTTCATTCTCTATGGGTTCATATAAATTTTGTTCATGTTGATTTAGAGGTCTTGTTTTCTTGGTGTCTGTATCGGCGTAAATAAATGCAAGGCAGATATTAAAGAATATATACAGTTTTAATGTTTAAACAAACTTACAGAACCGTGGTTCCCGCTTACCCGTTTTCACAGGAGGCAGTAAAAAGGGGGTGCGCAGGCTCTGCAAGCCCGATTTATCAGTCAACATTCGCCCGAGGCAAACCCGCCCCCTAAAGGGGCTGGCTTAACCCTACAGGTGTCCTCCACCCCTTCCAGCTTTTACACTCTCTTCACCTCCTTTTCTGCTGTGTTGCCTGAGCTCTGAGGGGAAGAATTTGATGAAGACATCTGTTTAGGGCTGAGAGTTCCAAGGAATCTTAATCTCTGAACACTGTCTGACTGTGGGTCTCTGTATTCCTTCCCATCTGCTGCAGGAAGAAGCTTTTCTGATGATGGCTGAACAAGGCACTAATCAATATAGCAGAATATCATTAGGAGTTATTTTATCACTATTTCTTTTTAAGACTAGTTATATTTGGTTTTACCTTAGCACCCAGGGCTATCTAGTCTCTGGTTCTTGGTCACTCAAGCAATATTAGGCATAGGTTATATCTCATGGTGTGGGCCTTAAGTTGAAAGTCAAATCAGTTGTTTTTTTGGTAGCTCTCACAGGTTTGTGTCACCATGCCTCATCATTGTAGATCAAAAGTTTGTGGCTGGACAGGTGTACAATCTTCTTTTCTGGTAACTTGCAGTGTCTATCTTCCTATACTAGAGATGCTGGAATATATGGGTGAATGCTCTATGTAAGTACCAGGTTGACTTATCCATGCTCAATGTGTTGTGTAGGTATATTCAGCAAGAGGCCTTGCTGTCAGTTTGTGAAGAACAATCTATTGCCTTGACAACAGTGTGGGTTGTTTGTGGAATTCCCATGTGACCCCTGAGGTTAACAATTTATTAGTTGTAAAACCCAGTGCAGGTACTGGAGGCTTTATTTGGAGAAAAGGGATGGGCAGGTGGGACTCTGTCTCTCTCAGTTATTTGGTTATCTCATTTAGATTGCTTGTACCACCAAGCACCTACAAAAATGGAAGCAGCTAACTAGGAATAGCAAAGGGGTTTACTGGAGTATGAAGAAGAAAAAAAGAATATATACATATACTCTGTATATGTATAAGTATTATGACGACACTCATAATTAATATATGCTAATAAAATATAAAAAATCTTAAATTAAAACAGGCTTCAAAAAGTGAATCAAGATATTCGTCAGTATTGCTATAGGATAGGGTCATCTCAGGTTGCCTAACCTCAGCTGCCCAAGGGACCAACTGGGGACATCACCATGGGCTCCTGGGAGCCACTCCAGGGTCAAGTCTCCTGCCAACCCTAAAGTGGCTCCCCTAACTAAGAATAGTGCTTTCCGTGCTCCCCTGTCCAGCCTTCCTCCGTCCCAATCCTCCTGTTTCCCCAAGTTCCCCCCTCCTTCCCTTCTAACTTTTCTCTCCCCATCTCCCCCTACCCCTATCCCACCC
>NC_022021.1:44330973-44336987 GCF_000317375.1 Microtus ochrogaster
TGGACTGGAGAGGGAGGGGGAGAGGAGCTTGGGGGAGGGGGAGAAGGGTGGGAGGAGGGGGAGGGAAATGGGAGGCTGGGAGGAGGCGGATACTTTTTTTCCTTTTTTCAATAAAAAAAAGAAATTAAATTATATCAGCTTACAATTAATACATTATGTTAAAAATAAAGATAAAGTACTAAAATATATAAAAAAAAGTGAATCAAGGTCAAGGAACAATTTGGTTAATGAGTAATGATTTTACATATATATTCTGTGGTTTTAAATTTACTCACAAATGTTTTTGTCATTCTACCAGGGGCTTTTATTATATATGGTAGCTATAACTTATATACCCATGAAAATTAAAAAAAAAAAGATAATGGAGAGTTCTATTTCCCACACTGTTAGCAGCATCCAGAATAAAGAGTTTTTATACACTTCGGGGAGTAATGCAAAATTTACCGTATGTAATAGACTGAGACTGTGTCAGGAAGCAGAGTAACTAAAATTCTCCTTGCCATTTAGATTGATGAATAGACCTATTCTTAATTTTCATTCTGAATAATAAATTGAACTTTCACAGTGAATTTGTGTAGTGACAATTCCAGGTTTGGCATTTTAGAGAAACATATGCTTGGAAAAAGGTTTGGCTGGAAGTCAAATGTAAGCTCCTCTGAGTTATTCGAGCCTAGGGAATCTCTTCTAACACAGAAGTGCTTTAGGAAAAAAAACATTTAAAACAAACAGTCTAAGGACTACAGGAAGGTTCAATTGATCTTCTTTGGTGATTGTCCGTGGAGTGTAATAGTCACTGCTTTCTAGGATCTGACACACGTCACAGGAAACCCAAACAGCTACAAGGAAACAAAGAAATCAGTGATTTTAGCCCACAAGAAAGCCCTGGCTACTAGTGTCTAGCTCACTTATGTATAAAACAGGAAATTATACATTTGCAAAAACTTGCCATAACCTATTAAATAATAAGCCTGGGCATCTGGTTTCCATACAACAAGAAAACATCTTATACAATAAAAATGATAGTTTGCGAATATGTTACACTAGTTGTAATCCTTAAATATGAACTGCTGGCAGCTACCAATAAATTAGATCTCTAAATGTCATATTATCATAAAATTTCTTCATTAGATGATTTTATAGAAATATACAAATGAATAATTTGAAAGTACTTCACATTAATGATTTAGTTGTTTAGGCATTAATTCCAGAATACAGTCAGTACGACTTTCATATGAAGAAAAATGACGTCATCAATATTTAATAGAAAAATATCATTTATTACGGTTGGGGACATGTCATTGAATAAAATACATTAAAATCACTTCTTTAAGAATTTAAAATAGGGTTCACATGGTTTAAATTTTAAAGATAGAACAGAAATCAATAGTAAGAGTCAATTTTTATATTTTAAAGAATAGGCAACTACTCAAACTTATAACTCCAGATACTCAACTAAATCTCACACTTTAAGGCCACTGTACTTTTAAATCCTTCTGATTAGGACTGAGAAAATGCTGAAATTTGTTACTTTAAGCAAGATCATATTGAAAAAGATGTTGAAGTTTTCTTAGGATAGAAAGCACAAGGTTTCTTTTTCAGCGATAAAAACCATGAGACAATCAGAGAGATCCTCCTCTGAAGATTATACATGATTTGGGTACTCTTTCATGGAGACTCATTTGCCCCAGCAAAAAAATGCCTGTCACCCTAAAATACACTATGTGTTTAAGAATATGAGCGTCATTCAAAAATTGCTAACAAATTCCACAGATTCTTCTGAGATACAGTAAGAGACACATGTTTCAAATATAGAACCTAATATAGGTGTTAATGACAACAGGTGAAATATAGAGAGAGGACTTGAAGAACAATCACAGAAAAGTAAGCCAGGTGACTTTTATTTCCCGTATACTGCCAAGCTCAATGAGCTTCATAATAGACAGACTTTAACTTTCTAAGCAGATGTTCTATCACTTTCTCACAGGACCTCATGTAGACTGAAGGCCTGATAGCCTACGCTTACATTCTAATTGTCTTAGAAGAGTTTTAAAATATGTTGCAATTTATTTAATATGCTTCCTAATGAGAATCTCCTACATTCAAATCTTTGCTGATTCAAACCTTCTGCAACCAATATCAGAGACAATAGCATGTCCATAATATAATAATATAATATAATATAATATAATATAATATAATATAATATAATATAATATAATATAATATATACACATATATTACAACATGCTAATAATATCAGATCAAAAATCTAAGATAATTTATATGAGGCATTTAGATATTCTTTACAGATTCCTTACAGAAGCCAACCATTGTGTAAGAAACCACAGTTTTCTTGCTGAAGAGCCCTAGCTGAGGCCAAGTGAATAGTGATCTTGGGAATTCAGCTCCTTCCAAACTTCAGATGATTCAGGTGACATGTAACCATATTACATGAGAGATAACCTTTCTTCCTGAAATTATATATATATATATATATATATATAAAGATTAAACTTTATATTTTTTACCTTCAACATGGAGTATAAGTTCTGCATATCCAGCTATCTTGAGAATTGACAATTCTTGTGAATTAAACAAGATAATGTACGTGTGCTATGTTTACACATCTGTAATTACCTTTTTACGGTCCTGTACCTGCACACTTAGGGAAATAACTTCTGCTTGTGTCTTGCATGACCCTAAGTAGACAGACCAGCAAATCTATGAACATAGCTGGTGGGACCCTTGTGACTTTTATGGGACACAATGCTTAAGAATAGCATGAATGGCTGTCTTTGTGGCAAGACCCTGGAGATGCTGCCCCACTTGTCAAGCACCTTTAGACAGCTCTCTGCATTCCAGGCATGTGTGCTGAATGTTCTCCTTGCTTTCACATATGCTAGACATACTGCTGGCCTGAATGATTCACAGCAGGTCATGAAGTTTAATACTACTTATTTGCATTACTGCTTAGAAAATAATGATTTTAAACATAAGAACTTTAAAGAAATGGTATTAAATAGATGGTATCAACAGTTTATGTGAGCATTCGAGGAACAGAAAATAAAAGAGAATCATAGAAACCCTCAGTTCCCTCGTTTCTAATAGCCATGCCAATACCCTAAGAATTTAAGAGAGGTGGAAATAAGGGCAAGTGATAAGCAGTGCCAATTATGAAGAGTAAACTTCCAAACTTTTTTGCCTATAGGATAACTTGAAAAACCTGTAATGCCCCCATAGGAGATAGAATAATTCACAATTTAGAATGGATTGATCCGGCTTTGGTTGGTGAGTTGATGGTGACCCAGATCCTACCAAATATGAAGATTCACCACAAGAGACAAAACTATCTCTCATTTTCGTGACACTGTAATCGCATGTGCCCCAATGTGTCTGCTACCTGTAGGCATGCCTAGTTAGAAATATTCCTTTGTCGCTTTCCCAACTGCTTATGCTTTCTGATGACAGAGATATAGATTTAAAAAAAAAATCTGGGAGAGTTGGGAGATAGAAGAGGAAAGTGACAAGGAAAAAACTGGTAATTATTAGAAACATAGGAAGTAATACCTAGTTGCAAAACTGTTCATGAAACGCACTGAAACTGTATAAAGAAGGATGGATAAAGCTAACCAGGGACACTTGCTTGACCCACAATAAGTGGTCACAGTCTCATCCAAGGTCACTGAACTCATCTGGAGCCAGTCCTCCAGCACATAGCTCATAACCTTGGAAATAGGAAGGTTAATAAATATTTGTTGTTTTACGTTCTTACGCTTCTAATACTGGATTGGCCACTGATAAAACATGAATACTCTGGTTCACAGAATTGGAAGATGAATACACTACTTGTTTCAGCAGCTAGAATGTGTGTGTGTGTGTGTGTGTGTGTGTGTGTGTGTGTGTGTGTGTGTGTGTGTAATCTGGAATAACCATTGACAAATGTAAGTGATTTTATACAGTGCTAAAAGGAATGTTTCTCTTGTTAGCTGTTGCTACTACAGAGTTAGGTAAAACATAGGTTGTTATGGTTGGCAGATGAAATATCTTTCAAAATCTCTTAGGTTAGAGGCTCGTTCTGTAGCTAGTGGAATTATTTGGGAACTTGTAGATAGATTAAGCAATGTGGTCTTGATGGAGAAAGTATGCCTATTTGATTTAATTGTTCCTTTAGGATCTCTCTTTCTTTATTTCTCTCTCTCTGTACATGCATATATATGTGTCTGTCCTTCTTTCTGTCTTTCTGCTTCCTTCCTTCCTTTCTTTCTTTTTTTCTTTCTGTTTGTCTTTCTGTCTTTCTGTTTGTCTCTGTTTCTTTCTCTCCTGTCCAGCACATAGTGAATGGCTTTCTCCTCTATATGTTCCATTCACCATCATATTCTTCTACACAATGGGTTCAATATCATGGATTCAAATATCTCTATATTGAGCTCTCTGAGACTCTGAAATTATGGATAAATATTTTGTTCCCAAGTAATTTTTATATTAGCCATGCTAACACAGATAGTTGCAGTTTAGCTAATATAGTATTTCAGTCAATTAAAAAAAAGAGTATAAAAGGACAACAGGATTTATACAGTTCAGGGAAACAGATCATAAAAGTTATTTCCAAGTAGCTCTATGAAACAAAATTTACAGATTCACATATGCACACACATGCACACACATGCACACACACACACATGCACACACACACAGAGAGAAAGACAGAGACAGAGAAGCAGAGAGACGGACAGACAGAGATCTTCTGCAAACTTATGACTGAACAGCCACAAGTTTCCTAACTGAGAACTCACATAATCCAGTTATGTTGATGAGGCTCATGTGATCTCACTATGTTGACTATGGAAATCCTTTCTTGAATTGCTCTGCACACTGTGTTAGGTGTACTGAGACACGGAATATGGAGATTTTATAGATTTACTACCCTAGAAAAACACAGGAGCACTTTCTTCATCTTCTATTTATGACACAATCTCATCAGCATTCTGTGCTCAGCCCAGCAGGCAAGCACTGCATCTCCTTCTGTGGCATGGAGAAGCCTTGTTTTTAATGTTACTGTCCCCAAGGTGCATTTGGTTATAGAGCAAAATCTTCCCTTCTCTAAGCAATTGTATTTAAAAAATAAATCAATTAATAATTCATAAGACACATGTATTATCTCCGTGGTTTAAGCAGATAAAATCCTTGGAGCATTTGAAAGACATTTTCCTTGATATGTGACTATATCACTATTCATTTGTACAGTAACATTGACCATCCCGTGCTTTCAAAGTCGTTTTTCATGAATTCCACATAGCATTTCTCTAATTCGTAGAGAAACAAGTATTAAACTGCTCCGAAGAAGAAGCACTGAGCCAGTTCTTGCTACCATTCACTCTGTGGAAAGAATTTTTTCCCAGTGGCCATTCTAGTGAAGCAGCATGGGGCAATTGACATTTGAGATGTCAGCCCACCAGGGGGCCAATCCCTGATGTGTGAATCTTGGATAAGCAAGGTCCTGAGACCACAGACTCCAGAATATCATTTACTTCTGCTGTGCCTTTACATGTTTGTCACCGCCCTCTTTCTCTGGTACCTGGCATGGTGTGAGTGGGTGTGGGGAGATCCTCACTGCCTGCAATGTAGTATGCATATCTCACGGAAAACACCCTGTTCTACTGGGCATTTTTTACTGTGGACTATTATGAAGATGATTTCTTCCTAAACTGTAGTGTGTAATTGATAGTACTAATGTTAGTTTAAATAGCGTTCTGATAACAAAAAATAAAAGCAAGGAAGTGTCACACAGGTGGAACACATAATTTTAACTGAGGAGCTACATTGACTGTGGTTAAGGTTCATGATTAATGAAAACAACTGAGTCTCAATAGCCCAGCCAGTTTAAATTCTTTTATTTTTAATGTTGGGGGATGTGCTCACAGGTTTCAGGGCACATCATAGTTGAAACAAAGCTTTGAAAATAACTAAAAAATAGACTAAGATTTTTTTTTGTTTTTTTTTTTTTTTGTTTTTTG
>NC_022021.1:44337342-44347162 GCF_000317375.1 Microtus ochrogaster
AAAAAAAAAAAAAAAAAAAAAAAAAAAAAACAACAACAACAACAACAACAAAAAACTATTGGGTATGTACACTAAAGATTTAAAGTAGAGCTTACTGATTATTTTTTATGTATAATAGTTTAGGTTTTAATTCCTTTAAGATTCTTTGTGTGTGTGTGTGTGTAAGCTCAATATGCAGCCTGCTAGTAAAAGAAATGCCTGAGAAAAATGCCCTGTTTGCTCATATTCTGTTAATCTGTAACATGTTTAGATGTATGTGGGTTCTTGATATGACCTTGTTTTAATCATGTAAAGAAGGTGAAAAATATATTTTTACCTGCATTCATTGTAATCATTCACTTGAAAAATAGAATGCAACCATATTGTAACTTTTGTATCGCTTAAAAGATTTTGCTGGGGTATATAAGCTGTAAATAAAAAAATAGGGAGATTGAGAAGGAAAACATCAAGAATGAGAAAATTAGGATGAAAATATTAAAAGACTTAGGAGGAAACATCAAGAGATACAGAGAGTTATTTCTGGATAGAAATAAGATAAGAGAATATAAGACATATAATAGAGAATATAAAAGAAGAAAATTTTTGTTGTTGTTGTTTTTGAGACAGGGTTTCTTTGTACCTCTGGTGCCTGTCCTGGAACTAGCTATTGTAGACCAGGCTGGCCTCGAACTCAGAAAGATCCTCCTGCCTCTGCCTCTGCCTCCCAATTGCTAGGATTAAAGGCATGTGCCAACACCACCCAACTAAAAGAAGAATTTTAAAAAGGTCTGAAGGAAATCATCCAGAAAGTGTGTGAGTGTCTTTTCCCACAGATTAAAAAAAGTTGTAGTATTCCAACTCTGCCAGCTCTATGGATTTCCTTTTGAGCCCTGTGCTGCTGGAGGCTGGCCCTTCAGTCAGCAGAAAATTTTAGTTATGCATTAGATCTGTTTGACATGTTTCTTACCACATGTTCATATTTCCACACATGTTGGACAGGTAGACACGAGAGAACCCTGAAACATGACAGATTTTTGTCACTTGTATTGGTTTTCTGAGACAGTTAAAGGATTGAGTCACACTATTTATGATACCACAAACTATGGTTGTCAGAATGCAGAGAAAGCAAGAACTGAGCTGGAAACATCCTTCTTCCTGGGTAGCATAGAATGTTCCCAGTGCTGGGCTTTTGGGAACAAAAGGGCATCATCATCCTTGGCCATCTTGGGAGTTACCAGCTACCCTTTCATTGGATCCGAGGGCTTCTCTTTAGGTGAGAAGAACCTACGCCAGCTACTGTAAGCCCAGTTAACCACTCAAGTCTTGGGAGGTCAAAGGCAAGCTGAGGAAGTTATTACTCTTATTGAACTAAACTGACAGTATATAACTGCTTCACAAATTCAAACATTTGTACCCACAGACAAAATCTGCCTTCCAGCTGTCATCCAGAAGCCTGTCCTTTCAATGAACTATGATGAGTACAGAGATTCATGGCTGACCCAGATGCAGAGAGTAAGTGACTGCTTGAGCAAGACCCATAAATAAGACATTGCTTCTTTATCCTCTAAGGTTCAGGGGCTATTGTGGAAGATGAGAAAGAAAAGATGTAAGATTGGGTGTAGGGTTACAGAGTGCCATTCCCTGCACTTGATACAAGCATTCACACACTGCAACAATGCTTAATTGCATTGGGACTACACAAGTCTAGGCCGATCAAAGATGAATTAAGAACAGCGGATGTGCACAGGAAGTCCAGTCTTTTAACATTAAACCATTGGCCACTGACAGATTAAGGGAGAGAAAGAACCACTGTATTTAGTTATGTTCCCTGTGTTCAGCTCAGCAGATCTCAGTGGATAGATCCATATGCACAGTCACACAGACAAGCCTTTTGGCACAGAGAAAGGAAAAGCCATGAGCATAAAGGCAGATTTGTGGGGAGAGGAGAGATTATACAGGAATAGTAGGGGTGGAGGGGGATGAAAGTGTTGAGTATGTATGGAGTAAGTGTAATTAAAATATTGATAGCAAAATGTACCTGTAAAGTGCTTGGATAAGGAGTTTATAATTGTAGGAACTGTCAGACTGCTTCGCCATTATGACTTCGCTAGTACATTTAATTGAGATATTAATATAAAATTAGGATGTGATTATGAATTTACCTTGGACGGCAGAGTTATACAGTAATTACTCAGTCATCTTTTCATTAGGTCGACCCATCAGGATCAATTCTGGCTGAGGAAAAGCCAAGATGTAATGCATATTGGAGTTATTGCCTTATGAATGAACTGGATCTTTCTGGCTACATATTTCTCCCATAGCTTACTTCCATCTGTTACAAAGTTGGAATATATCTTCCACAGTTCAACACCATTTGATCATTTATTGGGCACAGTTTCCCATAGCTATGTGTGAGAGCAGTTCTACATCCAAAAAACCGGTTTCCCACAACCAGATGTCTTGCTAATTGGATTTTTAAGATAAACTATTACCAAAAAGTACTAGGACCTGATACCAGCTGTATGATTAGTTGAGCTAAGGTAAACAATGCAAAGTAACCTAATTGCAGTACCAGAAAGAATAATTACCTCTTTGCACAGATTCAGTTTTATGGCCTTTGTTCAAACACCACTAGGTAAGATTCCTTGACTGCCCAGGGTTAGCTACAAAAGATAAACTAACTTCATGGACACCCAACATAGTTGCACGTTTCTTTTTCTTGTTTCTCTGACTAGTTTGTTTCTACAAGGCTACCTCTATAGTTAACAGAAAAGACTTCTCCTTTTAGAACTGGGCTTTGCAGTCCATGAACTAGGTAGTTAATTGAAAGAAAGTGATCTTTTCTTCCTGTCTAGGTTTATTGCTCTGCAAGTTGTTGGCATGACTTTGCTTCTTATTATTTGTTTAAGTCATGGAATGTGATCTTCATATGAATGCCTACAAGATGTTGTGGGTCTTTATAGCTGGATAAGAACAAAGAGAGTGAGCAGAAGCTGGAGAATATTTGAAGCAGAAATGTCCCAGATGTGGGAAAAAAGAAGAAGAAGAAGAACAAGAAAGAGGAGGAGAAGGAGGAGAAGGAGGATGTAGCGAAGAATTAGAATTAGAATTGAGATAGAGAATTAGAGCTAAGAAATTACAGCCAGTTAGGACAGAAGAATTAGAACAGAGAGCAAGGAAGAGAGAAAAAATAGAGAGACATCTATAGTGAATACACATTGTGAGTAGATTCTTTTTCTTTAACCCTCAGATTTTAGTTCCTTTACTTATTGTAGCTCTTTTGAGCCCCGAGTGAAAGCTTTAGAGACAAAAATAATTATTATTTCATTAATATAGAAGAGCATTTCAGTTAGGGTTTCTATCACTGTGAAGAGACACCATGACCATGGCAACTCTTATAAAGGAAAATATTTAATTGGGATACCTCATTACAGTTTCAGAAGTTCAGGCCATTATTAATATTGTAGGTAGCATGGTAGCATAAAAACAGACATGATACTGACTACATCTTGGGTTCATAATGCAAATATGCATTCAGTCCAACTTCAAATTTCCCCATAGTCTATTACAGCTTCAAACTTGTTTCAAAGTCCAAAGTTCAAAGTCTCCTTTGAGATTCATGCAGTCTATTAACTATAATCCCCTGTAAAATAAATAGCAAATAGCGGGTTACATACTTCCAACATATAATGACACCGGACACACATTAGCATTCCAAAACATAAGGAAGGTAACATAGCAAGAAAATACTATTCCAAAATAGGACCAAAAACCAGCTGAGCAAACTCCATACTCTGTATCTCCATGTCTGATGTCTAGAGACTCATCAGATCTCCAATTCTGCTCAACTTTGTTGACCGTAACACACTTTCTTACAGTTGGGCTGGTTCCACTCCCTGTAAGCAGCAATCCTAGGCAGGTATTTCATTACTCTGACATCTCTAACATCTTGCATTCTCCAAGGCAATCCAAACTTCAACTTCAAGTTTCACATAATGGCTACTTTTGGCCTCCATTCTGGACCACCCTGACACATGCCTGGCATCAGTGGCTTTCATTAATCTCTGAGGCAAATTTCATAACCCCTTTCTTCTATCATTAACTCAAAATCAGAACGACAGTGCCAAAGCTGTTAAGTTCTGCTGCTTACTGAGACTGAAACATGGCCCCCTCATTCAATTATATACTCAACAGTTTTCAGCTTTCTGTATTTTACTACCTAAGCATAGCTGTCTATGAACTTGCTCTGTAGAACAAGTTGGTCTCAAACTCAGACATCTACGAGCCTCTGACTCTGAGTGCTGAGATTTAAGGTCTGCAACAACATGCCTGGTTCTAAGTGCTTTGTTGTTGTTGATCCTTTCTACAGCTTGTAAACTTAGCTGGGTAGGATCTTACTCTGAGCTCCCCACTCCCTTTATTCAATTTCCTAATCCATTTATCTCCTAGACATAGGATTTATCTCTATTCCATTGCCGTGTCCCTTTTCTCAATCTATACATTTTTATTTCTTCAGCTTACTTTTTTTCAGTATAAACCATCATTATAGTTACAACTAATAACCATACAACAGAGTCTATACTAGACTGTTTTGAGATTTCCTCTGTCAATAGAGTTAATCTAAAACCATTCACTTTAGCCTCAAGCAGACTCTTTGAACATAAGAAAAAAGACAAGCACTTTCTTTATGAAAATATCACAAGAATGATCTCTAAACTGCATACAAAAATCCCTTTTCTCTGAAACCTACTGAGTGAGCCCCTCACCTTTTAAATAACTCTTAAAACAGCTGTCTTCCATGCACGTATTAGTATGGCCCATTAAACAGTGCTTAAAGCATTCCATACTTTCCTAACTCAAACTACCAAAGTCCAAATTTCTCCAAAAAAAAAAAAATGGTTTGGAATATGCCATTCTCTGTCTTAGGTTTTCAATTGCTGTGAAGAGACACTATTACCATGCCAACTCTTATAAGAAAAATATCTAGTTGGGATAGCTTTCTTATAGCTCTAAAGGTTCGTTCCATTATCATGGTGGGGAGCAAGACAGCATGCAAATAGACATGGTGCTGGCTACGTATCGAGCAGAAGGAAACAGGAAATAGTCTGAAACACTGGATGGTATCTTGAATAAAAGATACCTAAAAGGCCAAGCCTACAGTGGCACATTTCCTCCAACAAAGCCACACCTCCTAATACTGCCACTCTCTTTGTGGCCCACTTTCTTTCAAATCAACAGAGAGAAATTAAGATATTTTCCTTTTTTTTAATATATGAAATATTATTATACTGCTTATTATTTGCATGTATGCACCTATTGTTTTTTTTATTATTATTATCTTAACTGTCTTTGCTTTCTGGCAATAAATACAGCATATTTCACATAATGTAATATGACTTTCTTTTTTTTATCTTGTGGTTAAGCATGTCTTATTTTCCAAAAGAGGTGGAGAATAAGAAATTACTTTAAAATGTCATCAGGTTGAGATGGTGGGAAATCTGCTAGGAGACGAGGAGACAAAGAGCCTTGCGGATCAGATACAACTGATAATTTCCAAGGATAAAGTCTCACCATTTTTGTTTTTTTACCTGGGGTGCTGATTCTTCATTTGTCGAAACCTTGCTCTGCTCTCTGCCTGCGTTGCCAGACATATGCTCACTGTGTGCATCTGTGTCTGCAAATTCTCCTCTGTGGATGACAGTCTCTTCATCTGCTCTCTCTTCACAGGACATCACTGATACTGGAATGAGTACCTGCCTTATTCCAGAAGAAACCCATTTATCTGACATTTATCTCATTCTGTCTATAAATGAGTGATTTCCTCAATAATAGCACATTATTACAAATGGCTAAAGGACCTAACACAATGTTTGGGGTGAACAATTTGACACAGAATATGCTGCAAAATAAAGGAGCCTAACATTGGGGCAAAATTATGAAAAATTTTGCACAATGAAGGAAGAGACAGCTTAAGAAATATGGGTTGCAACTTACCAGCAATACTTTAATTTCATAGCTTCCACACTCCATCACATGGGCCTTTCCTTGCCTGGGAGTTGTCTGTTTTCTTCCTCTGTGACACTCAAGATTCTCTTTACTGGTGTCTCATGATAAGTCGTGATTATATATTTCAAAAAAAACATCCTATACAAGTGAGTAGAAAAATGGAAAACTCATAACTATATATTCATTACAAAATACCAAGGTAATATATATGAACATTATCACAAATACAAACATCTGAATACTCCTCTCTTCCTCTCTCTCTTTCCATATATATATATATGTATATATATATATATACATATATATTATGTCATTTACAAAGTACTGTCCAAGTATGCAAAAATTAAACTGTACTTATAAATTCATTTGAACGTTAATCTTGGAACCTTCTCTCAACATTATTAGCTCAAATTATTATTATTTTAACATTAGTTTAATTCAGAGGAATCACATCTCTAATACACACAAAACCACTCTTTCCCATTTTTATACTTGTGATTTATTTTAAATCATGAAATTTTAAATATCTGAAAATATCAAAATGGTGATGAATGAACTCACTAGGGCATCCTTACTTTCCTGGAGTTAAAGCTTTCCCAATGAAATTACTCCTTGAGTGTGAGTGGAGGGGGTGCAGACACAACAAATGTAGAAATATAATGAAGTGACACTTGTGAAGGGAAGTCTCCAGGTATTTCACACATCAATGGATTTTAGCCTAGGCAGGTGAGAGCACTTTTTTGGGTGAACATACTCCTGATTGTTCAAAAGGCCCTGAAAATTAGGGAGTCCAGTGTTTCCTAACCCCTGTTAATGTAATATTTTCCTTCTAATAAATGAGAAAATGTGGATTAATATTTATAGAAGATATTTATAACTTAAGACCCTCACGTGTGTTGATAGGTACTTTAGAGGAAAACAAACATACACAGAGAAGCACCATATGTAAATGCCTTGCCACAGGCTTGCCCCGGCTTTCCTACTGTTAATCTTGTCCTTTTATCGTTGTCCTGGTGTCCAACTTTACCTTGACTTTGCAGCTCTAACTAGCATCCTTCCTGCCAACCTCATTATTGTTAAATCAGAGAGTCATCATTATTGAAGAATCCGCTCTCTGAAATCTGTAATATAAAGTAAACTTTATTTACTTCAATTGCATTTTCTTTCTTTCCATTAACATCTCAAGCTGTTATGTCTCTGCTTGAACATATCAACTTTTAAAACCCACCAAAAGCAGCATGTAGAAAAAAAAAACACCATACAATTTCTTTTCTGTGCTGCTGCAGAACTATATTAAAGAACTAAATCATTTTCAGATCATTGAACTTTGAATGTTAGATGGGAACACCAGATTGCTTTTATGGAAAGAATCAGTATTTTCCCTTCTCATGCATTGAATGCTGTTCCATCTCTGCACAATTAGTCAGTCTTACTCTGTGGCACATTGATTTAAAAATCTTTAATTGCTTCCTGTTAGGAACAACTGAGAAGTAATTGCCCTTTTTCTCTTTCTTCCGTGTTTTCTTGTGCTGTATCTAGTCCCAAATAACAATCCCTTACAAGAAAAAGTAGTCATTCTAAGACACATCAAGTGTTAGAGATGGTGGCATTTTGTCAATGTAGATTAACCTATTGTTAATGCAGGAAGTGTGTGGTATTGCTGCTTCAATGCAAACCAGGATGCTTTTTCTATTTAATTTGACCAGAGAATATATACTCCCTTCTTCTCCCATAAAATCTACATTTGAATATTTGCATTTTCCTATGTTTATGAGGTTCTTAATTTTTAATTGAATATAAAATAAAGGAAATCACTTTCAATGTATGTGATCTAGTTCTCTTTCACAACATCCCCACTTGATATAATAGGGGTGAATGAGCCTAATCAAAATGGAATCTACTTTCTCAGTGGCGTTTTGGAAGAAGAAAGAATCAGCAAGTTTCTTTTGTTGAATTCATAAACACCACTTTATTTTGATCTTGTGTTCCAACTTCCATGTAATTTCTTTCTTTAATGTTAGAGGACATTCATGCAAAAGTTTGTCCTATCAGAGAGGCAGCAGAGGAGTGCCCAAACCTGATTTAGTAAGAAGATGCTCTGTTCTCTTTATTACAGTACTTCTGTTTAGAATTTATGCACACATCCATTCTCCCAATTATTTTACATCACATTCATTTAGGGCCTGTAGAGAAACAAAACCAACAGAATATAAAAATACTTATTAACAGGTATTGACTTTTGTCCTGATATAGGCTGATAATGTCCACCCTATTAAGCAAACTGCGGACCCTATAAGATTCATGGTGAAGTTTGATGTCCTGATGGGAGAAAGTTGACAGTGAAAATCCCAGCCAATCCAAATAAACACTTATTATTTCTCAGTATGAAAAAAAAAACTTCACTAGTTCTTTGAATTGTGAGTTCTTGTTCATATTAGAGACCTCTTCATTTCATCTTAGAGATCTCATCATTTCAACTTGGAGACATCAACTACCATGCCTTACTTAAGGCCCTAGAATTTGATAGGTAAAATCACTATTTACTTTCCATGATGCATAATATTCTGAGAAAATATGAAAATACAATGCATAGTCACCAGCACTATGAGCAAGTTATCAGTCAGAAATATACGCATAGAAAGGGTTTCACATAATATATCAAAAATGTGAATCAGTATTATTTCAGAGACTATAAATACTGACTAAACAAAAGGACTAGATATATCCATCTAACCTGAAATATTGTGGTTAAAAGGCAATAAACTTGAAATTTTGGACTTACTACATTCCCAAGACAGAGATATGAGCTCTACTTGTTTGGAATGATCTTGGAGGTATATAAATCCTCAAAACTTAACAAATCATATTTACAGCAATTTGGATGATTTGTCACAAAATGTTTCCATACTATTAGATTGCATTTATCTAATTATTTCCTAGGACTACTAAAGGGTCCTGTATGCCTACACCTCCCTACAATGGATGGATTTTGATAAAGCACTCTTTTTTATATTAATGTTTTTTTCCAGAATTATAAGACATAGTATCTCCTGTGTTATTTTTATATGTGCTTATTAACTTTTATTGCCTAAGATCCTGTCCATTGAATCAGAAAGAAAAGTTCCTGGAGTCTGGAGTAACAGCTGCTGTTTCCAGATAAGAAACCTGAGAAACATCAGTTCCATAAGAGTTTTAGAGGAAAATATTGGAGGTAAAAAAAAAAAAGAGAATTATAGGAATGATAAAATCTGTCCAAAGCATAGTACTGCCAAAGAGAAACTATAAACTGTCAAGAAAACCATCAACATTTTGAAGGAGAAGAGAGCCTGCAGACCATTTGGCCCCAGCTACATTCTGCACTGTCCCAAGGTCAACTGGTCCTTGTATGAGTGAATATCTCCAATGGTTTTGCTTCATGGAAACCCATTTAACAATCATTCATATGCAAATCTGAAAGGAGGCCAAATGGTTCCCAGTCAAATACCTCCATGGGATCCAGCTGTAAGAAATATTCTCAATTAGTGATCAGTGGGGGAGAGCCCAACCCATGGTAGGTGGTGCCATACCTGGGCTGGTGGTCCTGTCTTCTGTGAGAAAGCAGTCTAAGCAAGCCATGAGGAGCAATTCAGTAAGCAGCACCCTTCCATGGCCTCTGCATCAGCTCCTGCCTCCAGGATCCTGCCCTATTTGAATTTCTGTCCTGCCTTCCTTCAATATGAACAGCAATATGGAAGTGTAAACCAAATGATCCCTTTCCTCCCCAAGTTTCTATTGGTCATGGTGTTTGGTTGCAGCAAAAGAAACTCCTATCAAGACAGTTATGTCCATAATATAT
>NC_022021.1:44347262-44376284 GCF_000317375.1 Microtus ochrogaster
TATATATATATATATATATATATATATATATATATATATATATATATATTGTTTGGGGAGTCTCTTAAATTACCTTGAATTAGCCTTCAAAATGAAATTTCCCATGTTTAAACTTATATTATCTATACTCTTAGATAAATATAAATTACCTATTTCTTCAGAATTCATCAAACAACCTTGCTGTTATTTGTAACAGCAATTAAAATATAATAGTGCTTTACTCAAAATTAAAACATCACTATCCTGAGTGTTTAAAATGACTCAATGATTAAAAGCACTTATTTTTTAATCATGAGGACCAGAGTTTAATCCTAGCACCCATTTTTAGTGACTTGTTACCATCTCTAACCCCAGCTCAAAGGCACCTGATGCCCTCTGTGGACATGGCACACTCATGTGCATATATTCATAAGTAGAAACCACTCATAAACATATGTACAAAAATATATCTTAAATTCAAACAAACCTATGTTCCCAAAATGAATATATTAAAAATTTTTGCCTGTAAAGTGATTTTTCTTCTTTCTCTGCTTTGTATCAGATGTCTCAATTATAGGGCCTATCTGATGGATCTAGGCTCCTTTTAGACACCTTCCATTGTTCATTTTGTTGTATAATGCATTTTTTTCTACACAGGATAAACCGACAAGCAAATAAGTGTCTTCAATTCATCACAACATAGACATCACAATTTTTTCATGATATAAGATTCTTATAAATCTTTCTTGTAATTAAAAATAAAGTCAAGGTAGAAGAAACTAATATATTAATGTATTCAAATCCCTGAAAACACACTTTTTAAAAATGAAACTCGCTTTGTTTTAGAAGTTTTTCTTTGCCCTTAAGGTATGCTATAGATATTGCACCAAAGCATGTATGAATGCTTTGGAACCCATCACACAGATGTTTCTATGTTCCTTTAATGCCATGTGCAATCTGAGCTTCAGTGAAGGCTTCACCCATAATCTCTCAGGCATCGTGGCTGCTGTTTAAATGACTGAATCCTCACTGGGTAAGTGAACCCACAGACAGCAAACAAACATACATGCCATAGAGAGTTCTGGTGATTAGAAAAGACGTTGAAGATAGAGTGGTTGGGAGTTGCTTTGTGTTTCATGCAGCCCTTAACTATAATTCATCTGTGTTAACTTATAGTGACATGTGGGTGAATTTTAGTAAGATTTTAGAAAATGTATAAAAACATAATCAGAACACTCCCATTACACACAAGAGAGGGAATATTTCCATGTGAAGTCTTTTTTTAATTGTTTATCAGATGAATTACTGCTGAATTTATGTAGCCTATCAATATGCTTATCAGATTTTCCAAAAGAACTGAAGAAACATTATTGCCTAATGTTTGATGCCTGTTGCGGTTGCCCAATTCTTATTCAATTATTTGATCTCCTAGGGTTGAATTACTATTACTAAGTTGGAAATTTGATTTTCCAAAGCCAGAATATAATGCTAAAGGGATTTATAAACAGCTGTTGGTCCTCAGCCTATGTGAGTCAAACATAAGAAAGCTTTTAGATATTGAACGAATTCATTCACTTTGTGAAACATATTTTGCTTTTTATTATGATATGCACTCTTTGCTTCTAGCTAGAATCTGTAAAGGTTAAGTGCGCTCTGTATTTTCTATATGAATTTTAATGAACTGAAGAAGGACATTAAGATATATATATATTGTACAGTGCTTACTTTGCACAGTATTCATTTAAATAAGAGTAACTTCACTTTGGCTTGAATTTATCAAGTTCCCAGAGGGATCAATGTATTCTTAGTTTTTAGTATGCTACAATAAGAAACACTATTTAAATGCGCATGCTAGGCTTTGAACTTAAATTATGGACTCTTGAGTCACTTTCAGCTGAAAACTATCAGTTATATGGTTATAATCACAATCATCAGTGAAATATATTCAGAAATAATAAAATCTGGTAAATATGTATTATTATTATTTAAACTGAAGAATACATTATCTTTATAATAAGGGTCTTTTATTATTGCATCTTTCTTAATTAGGATTACTACTGCTGTGATGAAGCAATATGATCAAAGCAACTGGGGAAGAAAGAGTTTATTTGACTTCCACTTCCATATCACTGTGGATTAAGAAAGAAAGTCAGGACAGGAACTGATTCAGGGCAGGAACCTACAGGTAGGAACTGTTGTAGAGTTCATGGCGAAGTGCGGCCTGTTGACTTGCTCCTCATGGCTTGCTCAGACTAGGTATTTCCACAATTAAACCTCTCTGGTTACTTTCACTTATTTCAGAAAATAGGCATTAAACCATAAAACATAAACTTAATATGAATATAATAGTAAAAAAATATTAGATTTTAAATATTCTAATATAGAGGAACAAATTTAGAAGTAATATAAGATAATGTCTTAGTAATAAATCATTCTCAGGACACTTGACTAGTAAGAATATTTACTCTTATGTTCAAAATTTCTTAATTTGATAAAGTGATTGAACTACAGTTTTGTTTTTACTGTTTGGATTTTGAACCACATTAAATAAAGTATATAATGTAGATGTTGATCAAAATATATGTTTTATGACTGGAAAGGCTGAGTGGAAAATATGTCTTGGGAAGAAAGTTGAAATCAGGATTAGGTGGCTTCCTACATAGTTGACTGTGTCTTCAGCAGAGTTATGAGAAAATTAGCCTAACAGTCATATTGAATACTTTTTGCATGAATACTTTTTGAATAAAGTCATATGTACATATAAATATAAGGAAGAAAGGAGGATAAAGAGAAAGAGTAAAAGAAGAAGGGAAACACAGACAGATATAAAGTTAGACAAGAACTATATAGGATTGAAATTTTTAGTTTAAAGGGAGTCTGTAAGAGGTGTTAGATATCTGGTCACCTCAAATGAGAATTCCGTTTTAAAATATTTGTTCCTAAATTTAATTTCTTTTTAATTTTTATTTATTTACGTTCTCTCAAACAATGCATCCTAACCACAGCCTCCTATCCTTCTACTCCTAATTTTCACCTTCTCTTTACCCCAGGTTCACTTATCCTCCATTTCCCTTCAGAAAAGAACAGGCCTGCCTGGAATATTGATCTTATATAACAACATGTCTCATTTTTATTTTAGTGAGATAGTAATCTACAAAAATGGAAGGTGGAACCATTTTTGTCAGTGTGAATCATTTTATTGCTATTTTCATTTAATTGAATACTAGAAGTAGGTTTCTCCCTAGGTCCATGGGTTATCTAAATCTCAGGCTCATATACTCATTAGCATGCCAGATGTAGAATCCTTCTCATTAAATGGGCCTTAAATCCCATAAAATGTGGTAGTTTATTCCTGTAACATTCATGTCACTCTTATACCAATGGGCATGTCTTGTCGGAAAATTGCTATTGCAGCTTTTGAAGTTCATACTTGAGTAAGACTCTTCCTGTCAAGTGAAGGGAGGAAGGGGTTTCCACAGAGTCTCTCCTACTTTTCCAAGAAGTACAAGATTTGTTCATTTGTATTGATGGCTTGTTAGAAGCAACCTTGAGTCAATTGTGCTAACAAATATCTCTTAATGATTTAGATCAAGAAAACCTGAAGAACCATCAATATTTGGTTGGTGGCTTTTGAGAAAGGCGTTCCTTGCTTGAGGGTTAATGTTGATTGTTATCTTGAGAGTAAGTAGAATCTGAAAAAAAGACTTCCTGCTCATGTCTTTGAGGGATTGTAATGACTAGGTTAACTAAGGTGGGGAAGAACAACACCATTTATGGACAGCACGAACCAAAAAGACTTCCCTTAAAGAAACCGTGTAGTTTTTGCCACCGAAGCTGAGTCTGAAAACCTCTTAAAGGAGCCACATATTTGTTTGCTGCCAGTAAACGGAGCCTATCTGAAAAAATGCTGTTACCAAAAAGCTGTGCTTGGCTCTCATTTTTGTAGGTTTAGAAGCCTTTTTATTTTAAGCTTTTTGACATGTTACATGGAAAATTTTGCCCCATTTTGGGGCACCATTCTTTTGGTGGAGGCTGCTTGTTCATTCCTGGCCACCTAGACCTGAAATAATCACACAAATCTATATTTACAATACTGTTCAGCCAATAGCTTAAGTGTATATCTAGCTAGCTCTTACATCTTAAATTAACCCATTTCTATTAATCTATGTATCACCAGATTGTGCAGCTCATTTAAAGATATAATGTATAATTAAACAATTGCAGATTCGTAGATAGTTAACTATAATAGCCAAGCTTGTAGTCATATTATTTAGGTTTTCTAGATGTACAAAGAAATCCTTCAACCCATTCAAAGACTAACAAAATATAGCATTTAATTCATTTTAAAAACTTAAAACTTTTCATGTCAATGAGACACATCTGCTCCTGGCAGCACCAATCTACTTCAAGATGAGATGATGATGAACATTGAAGAGGCTCCTTATGGAGTTTGCTAGTTATTTAGGCAACAAACTGCTCTTGCCTGGATTGGTTTAAGGTATGCTGTATGAACTAGACATGCAGGACCCACAGAAAAATGACTGCTAAACTTGCCTAAAAGTGAGATGATCCTCTTGGGTTCCTGATTCATTAATGACATTCAGCAGGACACAGAAGAAAGTGACTAACAAACTGCTAATATAAGTGTAATTGTCGCCGGGCGGTGGTGGCACACGCCTTTAATCCCAGCACTCGGGAGGCAGAGGCAGGCGGATCTCTGTGAGTTCGAGACCAGCCTGGTCTACAGAGCTAGTTCCAGGACAGGCTCCAAAGCCACAGAGAAACCCTGTCTCGAAAAAAAAAAAAAAGTGTAATTGTCTTTGATATTTCCTACTTCATAAAAAAATCTCCCAGATACTATGGGTCTGTGGGCTAAAGATTATTGCCACAATGTACAAAAAAAATTTTGGGTGAATGTCCAGACAGAGATATCTCTGTCAATTCTAGAGTTTTGAAAGTTGCTTGCAATGCACGTCTTGTTTACTTAGGTAGTATTATATCCTTCTGGAAGCTTTGATGGAGTTAAAAAATAGTTCGTTATAATTATAGCTTTCCTTAGTTATGATATAAAATAAATATAAATATTATAACTGTAATTTTTATTTGATACCTGTTTGGTTTTATGTTATTCTTTACAGAACAGAAAAGGGGAAATGGTATGGGAAGTCTTTCTGTCTGTGTGTTGCTTTTATTGGTTAATTTATAAAGTTGTTTTAACCAGTGGCTTAGCAGAATAGGGCAAGGCCAGAATTTCAAGCAGATAGGGGAGGAAAGAAGGCAGATCAGAAAGAAGGCATATAGTTGTCACAGGAGACAGACTCTGGACACCGGACTGAAACTTACTGGTTGGTCACAACCACTGCAATACATAAATTAATATAAATGGATTAATTTAAGACATAAGAACTAGCTAGAAATATGCTTACGCTATTTGCCAAACAGTATTATGATTATTATAGGTTGTGTGTGATTATTTCGGGTCTGGCTGGCTGGGAACAAATGAGCAGCCTCCACCAACACCGTCTGTTGGGTTCCATCCTTGTTCCCAGTTGTGATCTGTGAGTTCCCTTTTAATAAAGAACCCCTTATTTTACGCTATTTGGAGTTAGTATCAGCTTACTTTATTCATGTTCCCCCAGTCTGGAATGTTCCCCTTCACTTTCTAATTTAGAGCTGATGAAGAAGGCAGGTGTCATGTTGAAGGCCTATAAGCAAATTTATTGGGTGAAGGTCTTCTGAGGTACATAAATTCTTATTTCATTGTTAGAATAAACATTCCTAACACCTTGACATATCTTCAGTGGTAATATGGTCCTTGACATTTTAGGAACTAACATCTTCCGAGATGTTTTTCTCTTTTTTTGTCTGAAAAATCTGCTTGCTATTACATTCTACTTTCAACTACTGTGTCACACATTCCTGTTGTATCCTATATTTCTGTATAAATATTGGGTATTTGAGCTTTCATTGGAATAAACTGTAAAAAATTAATTTTGTTTTATATCTTTCTTCTATTGAAAATGGGTTTTACCCCACATGATACATCCTGTTTGCTGTTTCTCCTCCATCTATTCTTTCCAGTTTCTCCCACATTCTTCCATTCATTTTCATGCCTGTTCTGTCTCTCATTAAGACACAAATAGGCTTGTAAGAAAAATTAACAAAATATAATGAGATAAAACAAAATAACACGTTGAGATAGGGACAAACAGAAGGAAAATATCTCAAGAAAAAGCACAAGAAACAGATATACACACAAGACTTACTGGTTCGCAAAATCAGAAGTTGTATAAAAATACAGCACTAGAAACCATAATGCATATAGAGGAAAATGCATGAATAAAATAAGCTAAAATATTTCACACTACATTGTGAGATAAGTAACCGTTAAATATGTCACTGAGGTTTTAACTTTTGGTATATACTATCAGGAAACAGTCTATCCTTAAGAATATTTTGTTCCCTTAAGGAAATTTCCTTGGAGAAAAAAATTCATTAACACATGATTATCAATTGAAGATTGATACCAAAAGTTGATATCAAAGAGGTACCCATGGTGCTACTAACTACTAATTCTTTTTTTTAACTACTAATTTTTTTAATAATAGTTTTGAAGGTTGTTAGGAATGACCAAAGATTGTGCACAATGAAATGATGGATAGTTTGGACAATTAATATTAAACGGACATGAAGTACTAAAAACAAATTCCAGCATTGCACATTAATTAAATCAGTGGATGTTATGCTGGTAGTGGCAAAATCTAATCTGTGCAGGGATTGGCTGTCTCTGCTGATGTCTTTCTGTCTTCTTGTTTGTTGATTGGTTTTGTTTTGACAGTGGCTCTGATTATGTAACCCAGGCCTGAAGCTCTGTTTTAGCCCTAACTGGCATTGGCCTTTTGATTCTCTTGATCAAACCACTTAATATTGGGAAGTCAAGCACACAACACCATGCCCAGTTTCAATAGGAATCTTCCTAATAAGTACATGGGATTAGGAATAAAACTATTTCCTTTTTGTATTTCTTTCATCCTCTCTCTGTGTGTTCTGCTTCTTCCTTTAAATTATCACTCAGCATTACTCTTATATTAATAAAATTATTTAATTCTATAATTGTTATAAAGACCAGAGTCATTGTAAAACAGCAGCCCATCTTCTTCCTAAGTCTATGTGTTAATTGAGTTCAGTTCAAGTAATATTCTTTCTTGATGTTAATGATAAGATCTATGATTAAAATCCTATTTCTAAATTTCACTGCAGGGAATACCATGTAGATAAATTTATTTTTATCTGCTTTGTTTTGCAATAGGCAAATCAATAAAATTTGAGTTTAGTATTCAGAATAAGGATCTTTATTAATAAGCTACAAACACAATGTTTATGTAAGCCACAGTGAACTTTGAATCTGAGCTGTTCATTTCCCTAATTTTTAAAGAGGGGTGAAAATGAATGTTTTCAGGATGACAGAAGATGTACCATAGTGATTTTTGTGCAGAGAGTAAACACTGTTGAGGAATGTAGAGCAAGATCAGCATACCACGTCTTCCCAAACAGTAAATTTAAGTGACATCACTTTTTTTATCCATCCATTAAATATTTGGAGCATGCAGAGAGGCTAATTATGTTTTAAGTTTGAATATGAGTTTACATATGATATTCTTATTAGAATACATTAAAAGAACTTCCTTGTGCATAGTTAATTTTTCCTATAAATCTAGTAAGAAAATACAAATAAGCATTTTCTGTAGCCTACCAGTCATAGAAATATATCGCATTACCTCCTTATATCAAGGGTAAGACAACCCTCTAATTTTGTAGTAGGTTTTGATTTGAGAAACTGTGATGATTTCATGATGCAGATGATACTTAATTGGTTGTTCAGACTCATATTATTATTCTGTTGGAGTTGGTGATCAGATTAGAAAATATACATGTTTCACAGGGCGGTGGTGGTGCACACCTTTAATCCCAGCACTTGGGAGGCAGAGGCAGGCAGATTTCTGTGAGTTCGAGGCTATCCTGCTCTACAAGAGCTAGTTCCAGGACAGGCCAAAAAGCTACAGAGAAACCCTGTCTTGAAAAAAACAAAAATAAACAAATAAATAATAATAAAAGAAAAAAGAAATTATACATATTTCAATAGGATCTTATATACACAAAGATCAGAAATAAATATGTCAAGTAGAAACAAAACACCACAAGGATAATATAATTAGCTATTAAACCGCTGATATCAACACAACCTGACAGTGAATTACATATATTCTTTCACCATCCAAAGGGTCACACTGTTCAATGAGATTCAGATGCAGAGGTGTTCTCATCTGAGTCAAAACTACAGAAGGAATTTTTTTCTTTATTGATTCTGATTAAATAAGATAAAAAATCTGGAAGACTCCACTCACAAGGCAAAATTATAATTAAAAGATTCTGATGTCTCTTCATCTACTTATATTTGCAACAAATGTGTCTAGCAAACAAAATCAACTAAAGCTGAGTCTCACTCTCTACCCCTTGAAGCAGATCAGTGAAAACTGAGTAACCGATATATATTTTATTATACAATGCAATTTGCCATGCAAACCTATGAATCGGGACATGCACAGTAACCTCCCATCTTTCAGTGAGATGGGCTGATGACATAGCTCTTATGTAGGTTCTGAAGAGAAAGCAAGTAAAAATATAAGAGCAATGAAGACTTGCAGGACACCTGTGTAACACAGTGAAATCACTTTTTAATCCTTGTTCTTGGCATTACTAAATACTTTTCTGTATGAACACTTCGAAGGGAAATAGCTCACTAAATGTAACTGAACAGTATATCTGATTACTCAGTCTGTTTTAAGAAAGATGCCCAAGGCTACAAACTTTCAGTTATCACCGAAGGCCGCTAAACAGCTGACAGGGCAATCAGCAGTCTGGTAAACACAAGATTTAAAAATTAATGCAAGTTTCAGAAACAAATTTGTATATTATCCTCAGTGCAAGAAGGCATTCTCATCCTGTATGCATGATCAAGGTGGCATCCAGGGAGGATTGTGCTGGCCCTGGCTGAAGCTCCAGGTATTAAACAGACTAGAGCTCAGGATGCACCAGGGACGCTTCCCAGTTCACACCTGATGGCCACAAGGACTGGCAAAAACAGTCTGGGTGCTCATTTTCCTAGCTTGCCATAAGTCATGATTTGGCGTGGCTAAGGGGACTAGGTTTAAGACGTGCACTTGAGTGGGAAGGATGTTTACTCTGAATCTGGCCTCTCCTTCTCTCCTTCAATATTTTCAATATATTCTTCACACATGCTGAAAGAATGCCTTATTTATTTCTATGATTTTCTTGGAAAAAATTAAAAGAATTTATTTCATTTAGAATATATCCCTACTAAATTAGAAATCATCGTTTTAAATCTCATTATTTATGAGAGAGTACTGTGTGGCATACCAGGATTTTAGGTAGATAACAATTTTGCAATTTGCCTTTTATACTAGTTATTTTATTCTTAATATTTTATATTATTTTCAGTGTCTTTCCTATTCATAACCCAATATTTCTGTTACTTAAATATCAATTATAAGATCTACCTATAATTTCTTTGTTTGACTACGTTGTCCAATCTGATGAGGAAAACTTAAAATTATGAAGAAATCCTTCATTTATGAGGATATGCATGGAACTCTGCATGATACATTGTAGGGACTGGATTATACAAGCCTACATTTTATGGCAGTCAGAATTTTGAGTGACCTGGCAAGGCACAATTTGCATCTACCACACAGAAGGTGGTTGCATAGTCTTTTGATAGTGAGACAACCTGACATCATCCTAGGCAAGTGGTCAGGATATGCTAATGTCGTTCTGCTCCTTCTGTTGTAATTTAGGAAGTCGCCTGGGGAAAAGGTGTTTTTTCCAGTCTATGTGACAGAACAGTCATAGGTATGGATGTGACCTAAGTCATTCTCCCAGCTACCTAGGAAACAAAATGCTAATGAACTTCCCCCTCAGTTTATGTTTTGGTATAACAGCTGTTTGGAGAATAAATCTGGGTGTTTTTCAGGATGTGAACTCAGGATTTCACGAAGCATCCCTGAAAACTCCCTCTGATATAGTCATGTGAGTTGTGTTTTCATTCCCACATCTCCACACTCGTATGAGAAATGATTTATGTCAGGGCTGGCCTCCGACAACACATATCTTTACTTTAGTAATGATGAATGAAAAGCAAGAAAGACATTACAACAGACAGTAATTTTCAGTAAAAATCTTTGTAAGACTATTGAACTGAAAATATGTCAGCACAGTAAAGCCATGTTGTTTTAGTTTATTGATTTTTAACTGGAATTAATATACTTACTAAGCATTTAGACTTTACTCACTACTACCAGATTTTCAACAGAAACTATTTTCCACCAGAATTGGAATATAGTAACTTATTTCTAGGTGCACATGGGATGAAGAGATATCTGATTCATGAAAATTTTTTTAAATGAATAATTATTTTAAGAACAGTAGTTGGTTTTTAGAATAGCTAAAACAATCATTTAACAGTATTAGAAACAGTTCTGGTGACTGTCTTCCATTATGTTTCAACTGAAACAAAGATGACAGAGCTGTATCTGCACAGGAGTGGGTGCTGGGAGGGGTGGAGGGAGGGGACTGTGGGAGGGGTGTATTTTGTGTGAAAATAACCGATTTCGAAAAAAAGTATCATCCACAAGTACTTTACAGTGTTAAAGGAGTATTTGTTCTGTAAGAACATCTAACAGTTGTGGGGGTTCTACATTATTTAAATCACCCGTATTAACTTTCTGTTTTGTCCAACAGATTCCTGAATTCTACATTATTGGAACTTTTCTTTGCAAACTGCCCTAGAAAATATTGTTGCGCTGGACTCATTAATATGAGCACACAGTTCACTCTAATTTAGAACAGCGTTAACCCCATCAGGGTTAGAAAGCTGAGAAATATGCTATTTTCCTTTTCAAGTTGAGAAACTTCTTAGTGAAAACGTACAGGTCCAAAAGGAGCCATATGATTTGTGAGAAAGGCAGTGGTCATGGTGCAAGGATCAGCACAGCTCAGCTCCTCCTTGCATCCCCTGCAAAGGGACAGTGGGAGTAGGAAGCATCTCTCTTGCCAGACTCTGATATTCCGATATTCCGAGCCTCCATGATGCCTCTGCATTTCCATTCACTTCTGCCACTCGGGCCCACTAGAAACAAGACTAAGACAACAGAGGCCTAAGCATCTGGATTTTGTGATTGTTTTCTTTCTTTCTCTTTATTGTTAACCTTTCCAATTCAAAGGAGGTTTTCTCACTTTTTCTTCACCACCCTCCGTGTGCACTTATTCTTTGGCTGGACAGAATGAGTGCAAACAAGCTTAACCTTTTCTATGCAAACATAAACGAACAAAACCAAAACAAATGCGAAAACACACAAGTCTCTCAGAGAGCCACAAATGCTTTATAGTCTTGAGTTACTGAAATTATCTTGTAAACACTCCACAGTTCAGTGAACCATGGGGAGGCATTGTGGTTGGGTCCCTCTGATCTTATATCTTGAAGTCGTACAGTTTCTCAAGTTCTGATACAAATGCTTTATACATTCTGTATTGTAACTTAAAATCTGCCTTATACCAGTTTTCATTCTGCTGCTTTTCTGTGAGCGCCACCAGAGGTAAATTCCGAAGACTGGTTGCATTGTCATCTTCCTAGCTTGCTTGCGTGCTTGCTTCCATTTTTTTTTTTTTGAAAGTGATCTTAATTTTTCACCAAAGAATCGGTATAGTTATAGAAAAGATAAACAGTGCACATAATTCCCCATATGTATTGTGTCCCGTCCCCCATGGATTCCATACATTATTATTAACATTTCACACATTGGTCACAATCATTAGACCCACATGAACACATTATCACCCAATGACCACAGTTTACACGTGGGATTCAATCAAGTAGATCACACTGAGAACTATGCAATCTCTATGGAGTGCACAGTGCTATGTGTCCACCACAGCAGCCCTTGCACAGAGTAGGTTAACTGCTCTAAAAGTCCCCTTGCCTTGCACGTTCAGTCATCCATCAAGGCACTGAGCCTTTCAGTGAGTTCAGAGTTTTGGTTTTGAGACAGTATTTTTTAACTGGGAGGAGACATTCTACTTAACTCATTAACATGCATTTAGGATTCCTTCCTTCCTTCTCAGGTAGCTGGATGGTTCATCGCTTTTCGGTGCTGAATAATATTATTTGGCCTCCAGTATATTTAATCATTAGTGTAATGGGGAACACAGTCACTTCTTCATTTTAACAGTTATGAGTAAAACTGTCCTAAAATCAAGATACAGTGTTTTTGTATGCCTGTAAATTTTCACTCATCTAAATCAATCACCAAAGGGTACAAATTTTAGACCACATGGCCGATCTCATTTATCAAAGGCCACAATCATTAATTCCAAGTGATGGTTCTACTTTACTTCCACACTGCATTGTTTTTAAAATACATATTTTGGGAAAGGAGACATGAATCTGGCCAACAACATTTTCTGCTCTTGCAGAAGACAGACTCTGTTCCCGTCATCTACATCATGGGACCCAACTGACTGTGACTACAGTTCTTGTACATCAGTTCCAACCTTCAGGTTTCCATGGTAACAGACAAACATACAGGCAGGTATATGCCCACACACATAAAAAAGAAAAGTTTAAAATTTAGGTTTTGGCATACATTATATTCCCCTTTATCAAATTCATGTGTCTCTTCTTCGGGTAATGATTGGCGAATTGCTGAAAGTTACATTAGGCAGCTATTATTTATATGTATGGATACACTGAAACATTGCCACTTATTATCTATTAACTATGTAATAACTAGTATATTATATTCCAAATAAAATGAAAATTGAGGCCATCCTGGTGTACAAGAGTTAGTTCCAGGACAGGCTCCAAAGCTACAGAGAAACCCTGTCTCTAAAAACCAAAAAAAAAGGGGGGGAAATTTTTAACAGTTTAGTATTTCTCAGAGTTTATACTGAAAAATGGCCTTTTAATACAATAATATTTAATAATAATTTCCATGATTCATTTTTGAAAAAATTATATATCATATTTTAACAGAAATGGAGTTATATTTCAGAACCATGTCACGTTACCATATTTGACACAGTTCATGAAAAGGACTTAAGTATAACGTATTCTGAACATGTTTGTGACTGCTTTTGTGTTACTCCCTAAATAAATATAGACAGGATAATTTCAAATCAATTTCATTTTACAAGTACTTGCTTTCTTAAGATTTAGACTAAGAAAGACAAATGTCACATTTTTTTTTCCTCATTTGTGGATGTTAGCTGGAATCATCATATGTTTGTTATTCATTTGGAGTACTCATAGAGACCAGAAGATTCCCGAGTAATGTGAGGTGAAAGCCTTCCAAGAGACTGGAGAGAAATGCAGCGTTATAAAATGTTAAGGGAGAGTACAGAAAAACGTGTTAAACATGAATGGAGTGTGAGGGCAGGGTAGGGGATATAGGACAGGGAGGAAAGACTGCCTAAAGAAGATTATAATCTTCTGAAATATTCAGAAGTCATTAATCATAAATAATCATAGCATATGCTTCAGCTAAGCTTGGGTTATCTAACTGCGAGGAATAATATTTCAGAATTGCCCTTTTGCAAAAGTTCCTCTGGTCTTAAACAATTTTAAATTGATTTTCTTCATTAGTGTTTTGTCAAAATTCAGTAGAGGCACGCATACTGTTCGTAGCTTTCACTCACATGATGCCCTTGACTCAGCTTTATAACAAAACATGAAAGATTCTCAACTTTATATTGAAAAAGACTACAAGCATGCAGAAGATACTAGATAATGTATTCTATATATTATTGAAGATAAATACAATCACAAATAGCTATGTGTTCATAGACATTATTAGAAATCTTGTTATTAAATATACTTTTCTGTATCACATAAGATTGAAATTAAAAAAGAAAATATTCTAAAAGGTTAAAATGCGTTTTCATCAGTATAAAAGATAAATTACTGTGTTTTAATTAAAAAAAATGTATGTCCTTACTTAATATATACCAATAAATGAACTGGATGTGGCTGTATCAAAAGAATTTATTAGATTACACTTACAAATAATTTTAGAACATTTAAATGTGAATATTTTAATATATCAGTCATTGTTTTATTGTTCTAATAGATCAGGATAAAATGGAATTAGACACGGGTTATCTCTCATCATCAATTACCTAAGGTTATGGTTCACTTAAGGAAAGTATTTAGTATTATCTTCCGGATATAGAATATATATATATACCATGAGTTCACTCAGTAAAACCTGGAAGTATATTAAATAAGAAAAAATGAATTATCTAGTAATTTCTTAATGAACCGTGTATTAGAGTCATTTTAAAGAACATTAGATTATGTAATTGGTATAAGAATTCTGGGGAACTAAAATAAACTATTTTCATCATGGGTCTCTGCCAGAAACATTCAATAGAAATAGTACAAAATATTTGTGTGCCCTGCCCTGTTCTTAGATTCAAAGTAATATATAAATGTACATTTTACTGCTTTTTTATTCTAAGCTTCCCAGCCTGCAGTTTCTTATCTTGCTCTTGGTATATCTACCACCAGACTCCACTTCCTGTCATCTGCATTTCTCATATCTCCTGATTTCTTATTGTTTATTTACTTTATTTTATGTGCATTAGTGTGAAGGTGTCAGATCCCATGGAACTGAATCTTCAGACAGTTGTGAGCTGCCATGTGAGTGCTGGGAACTGAACCCGGGTCCTCTGGAAGACCAGTCAGTGCTCTTAACCGCTGAGCCCCTGTGGTTAGCATTCTTAACTCAACTTTGCCTACCTCTCTTATAATAAAGACTGATGGTTTCCTCTATAAGAGATAAGCCTCTTGCCATCTGCTGGATCAGGAAAGGCTATGTGAATCAGAAATGGAATCTGGAGACAGTTGATCTTGAAATTCTGTCTTTGTTTTCACTCAGTAAACTGCCTAACAGTGGATTCTTGTGCCAGGGCTTCCAGGGTTGTCATCTATGGTGAATTGGAAGCAGATGAGTAATTGTTCAGTTCCTAAACCTCCTTGCAACTGACTTTGGCAATTTTCTAATACTCAAAGTTTCTTCTTGTTTGCCCAAAGTTAATAAATTTTATTTTCTAATCCCAACATCAAACATAACATGCAAATAAAGCTGGAATGCAATTTTGTAAAAAACAGAACTTTCTAAATGTGAGCTATATAAATCACTGTTAAGGGGAAGTTACTAAATCTGCCATTTGCTCTGGGCTCACTCTTTGCTATTTAACTCTCTACTAAGAAAGCAAGATGTGTAGTATGGACATTCTCCATGACAACAGAGCAAAACATATTACTATGGATTCAGCCAGAGTAAACACATTTATAGTTAATTGCAGTATGACAAATTATGTGTGATTTCAACTTTTGCCTCAGGACAGTTGGTAGTCTAATACTACATATAAGAAAGGGGTTATGCAATCAACTTAATTAACTTAAATTCTGTTTCTCCTGTGTGTTCATTACAAAAGTAAAATAATTTCACAAAAGAAAGTGTGTTTCAGTATTTGTCACTAATTTTCCTAAGTATAGATTTTATATACTTCCTTGCCTTGATATGATAAATCATTTAAAATACAACCTTTCTTAAATTTAGTGACTTATGTTATTCTTCATTACTTTGAGATAAAATGGGTAATGGTTTGTCAGTAACTTGCATATGCACATAATCATGGAGGTTTTATCTATATGTATGTATGCATGCATGTATGTGTGTATGTGTGTGTGTATGTTTGTGTGTATGTCTGTGTGTGTATGTATGTATGTGTGTGTATGTCTGTGTGTGTGTCTGTCTGTGTGTGTATGTATGTGTGTGTATGTCTGTGTGTGTCTGTATGTGTGTGTGTATGTATGTGTGTGTATGTATGTGTGTATGTCTGTGTGTGTATGTGTGTGTATGTCTGTGTGTGCATGTCTGTGTGTGTATGTCTGTGTGTGTATGTCTGTGTGTATGTATGTGTGTATCTGTGTGTGTATGTATGTGTGTATGTATGTATGTATGTGTGTATGTATGTATGTGTGTATGTGTGTGTGTGTATGTATGTATGTATGTCTGTGTGTATGTATGTATGTATGTGTGTGTCTGTGTGTGTATGTCTGTATGTATGTGCATCTTCTTTCCTCTATCCACTTTTCATTTTTCTGGTTAGGGGAAAGAGAAAGCATTTGCAAATACCAATAGAATATTATTTAAAAATATATGTTGTTGATAAGCTCATGTTTGGGGTTATATTGGTGAGACTCTAGGGTGTAGCATCTGTTTTCCTAGGAGAAACATCGTACAGAAAAATCCCTATTCCTCTGGATCTTATAGTCTTTCCACCTCCTCCTCCGTAATGATTCCTGGGCCTTAGATGCTGGGCAGATGGGAGGGAAGTAGTGAGAAGCCTAATATGCCTACGCCACACAAAGAACTTCAGTAAACTAAGATACGATGAGATGGAACAAATAGTCATTGGGAAAAACAAACCAACTGATTATCATACCTTGAAGATATACATATAATTAACATTACTCAGAAAGAGCCAGGTTGTACTTACATATGTAGGTGTAAATGCATACACATATATTTACATATTTATACACACACCTAATGGTATAGATACACATATATACGTAATGTAATTTGTAATTTTACAGGAGCTACTTTCATCAACAAAATTTACAAGCCTTCTATGAATAGCCATTTCCTCCCTGTGCTGGCGACATTAGAAGTGATTATAGCGAGGCATCTGAGCAGCACTGTGGCAAGCAGGGAGCTTTACTCTGCTTGTAGAGAACAGTCAGTGATAGTTACAAACAGGATTTGTAGGATACATATATGTTAAGCATATATGCTGTATGCATCCCATTGCCACTAATTGTCACAGGATATATACATAGAATTTAGTGTTTTAATGATTAGGTTAAAGTTGATAAAAATTGAAAGAGTACGTATGCAAGTACTCACAGTGCAGTAAAACTTCTTGGACACCCAGAGCTAATTCTTTTGTGAACCTGTGTTGTTCTATGACATAACCATCTGTTTTCAGTGGCGTACACCTGTGACACACACAAAGCGTATATTTAAACAAATGTGAGTAACTTTTCTTTATAGCTATTAATAGCAAAGTCCACATGCTCTTATGACTTTTAAATTAATTTCTCTAAATTAATAAGCTTGGAAAAATGATTGACAAGAGAAAACAAGAAAATTTTATTCCTTCAGCATAGCATATTTATGGATTTATGGAACACAAGTCTAAAGTTCTCCTATTCATCATAATTTCATCTTATGTATGTGTGGACAGATTTTGTTCATATAGTAACTATTATTAGTTTAAAAATATCTAAATAGTCTACATATAAACAAATACAATTCTATATTTTAATTATAATTGCTATAATTGCCATAGATGACACAATTTAAAGGAAAATATATCTTGGTGCATATTATAAGTTGATATTCACTAACCCATTAATCCATACATAGATATCCAGTAATATTTTATTTTACTGTGAAAACTGAGAGTCCATTCAAAGTGACTAAGCTGACAGCAAAAATTATGATAATTTATTTCTAGCTTATATGTTTAATAAATATGGAGCAAAGTCCACAGCTCTGCACAGTATAAATCTTCTTTAGAGGAAAAAATATATATTTTTAGTTGACAGTGCCAACACACCAGAAGTGCTACTAAGTACATTATATTTACATATAGGCAGAGCTATATGAGAGCTCCGTCATGCAAGCCCTGCCACAACAATGTTCTGCAGTGGTGTTTACGTAGTTTGAGAAAGACACATCAGCTTGGAACATTTCTCATGCAACGTCAGAACAATGCAGCCATTCATAGAGTCATCATTACTTTCCAAATCCCTGCTTTGATTTGAAAATGCTGTGAGGGCAATCTGCACATCTGTGTTTATATCAGTACCATTCTTAACATACTAGGTGCCCCCCAACAACAGAAGATGAGTTACATAAAGAAAATATGGTGCAAGACACACCAAAGGATCGAATTCAGCTGTCAAGACAGCATTTGCAGGACAATGAATGGCGCTAGGAAGTTATCTTAAGCTAAATCCTAAGCCAACAACCCGAAATAGAGCATCTTTTCTCACATATCTACAGCATAAGAGTACAGATCATGTTTCTGTTACTTTGTGTGAACCACGATACAAATTCCTTGGAGAATATTTGAGAAATGCATAGAGAAAATCTGTGGAAGAGAAAGACAGTGCTGCTGAGCAAGGATCCTTGATCAGTCATTCAGCGATTCTTCGCTCTCCTTACTGGGGAGGGAGGTTGGTGGTGAATTCTCCTAGGGAAGTAAAGCTGACCTCCTATGAACCTTATAGTCACGTAAACAGCAGACTTCCTAAGAAGCTGATTTATTTATTTTTTCCTCAGCATGTCACTAGCACTGCCGTGGACTGATTGGATCCCGAAAAAGGCGTGTTTCTTATAGGAACGTGTGTTCCTTTATAAGAGCTCCTGTTACCCAGATAAATCACAGGGACATTTTTGTGTTTGTCGATCTCTTTATGAAACTCGCACCTCGGGTCTCAGCTCTCTATGCAGGAGAGGAGATAGGAAAGGCTGTAGGAGCCAGAGGTGATGAGTCTTCCATCACAAGAGAATCTTCCAGACAGACACAACAGGACTGCTGCACACACAAATGTAGAAACACTATGGTAGTACACCTGAGACATGCACAGGTTTGGAACAGCCAAAACCTAGCACTGAGAGGGAGAGTGGATGCACAGTCCCATTCCTAACTAAGAATCTTTTCACACTGGGAGCCTACTGGGAAAGACAACATTGGCTCTCCCCAATGATGTGACAGTGTGGATGTCAGTCACACTCCAGGGCAAGTCCCCTGCTCAGGGGTCAACACAGAATGAACTCCATAAAAAGACCAAAATATGCATATTTTATTTTATTATTTTCCAAAGTAGTTTTCCCCTCTGGTTCATTTTATTTATTTATTTTTATCCAGCTTTATATTTGTTTCCATTCCCTTCTCTTCTTCCCCCTCCCCTTCTATTTTCTCCCATGATACCCACGCTCCCAATTTACTCAGGGGATCTTGTCTTTTTCTACTTCCTATGTACATTAGATCAAGGTATGTCTCTCTTAGGGTCCTCTTTGCTGTCTCAGTTCTTTGGGACTGTGAATTGTAGGCTGGATTTGCATTATATCTAAAAGCTACTAATGAGTGAATACATATTATCTTTGTCTTTCTGGATTTGGATTACCTCACTTAATATGATGTTTTCTAGATCCATCCACTAGCTCCCAAATTTCAAAATGTCATTTTTTTTCCCATTGTGTGACTGTATGACACCTTTATCCAGGTTTGCTTTGATGTATAGGACCTACCTATAACATTTTTTGAATAACACTCTACCTTACATATGAAAATGTGCTGGAAGAATGTCATGTTAATTCTTGTGTGTGACATTGTCACACTGTACTCCACTGCTATTTGCTCACATGTATACTTCAGTAATATTCTGTCCCCAACATCCATTAATATAGAGCCAAGTAATTTCAGAGAATCTGCCATTTGGAAGAAGTAAGAACGTTACTCTTTAATCTGAATCATTAAAGTTCCTTCCTAAGACTTGGTTCCCTCAAGTGAGTACACTGACTTTTCTAATTGGCTTAAAAAATATTTTGAAACATCCTAATATCTAACTAATATAAAGGTTGATGCCACATTGGAATGAAAATAATTTAAAATAAATAATTCAAATCAGTTTCAATAATGAATATTAATGTTCAGTCAAATAAATTAGTATACTTAACCAAGTGCTTCTTGCTTTTATAATAGAACAAGAGCAAGTGACATCTCTCCTATGTATGCAAATGTGATTCAAAATTAAGGGAATTACTACTCTAATTTGTAGTGCTTATTTATCTAGGTAGAAAAAAATAACTGTTAATCTCAGTATTTTAAAATGGCATTATTTAAAATAGCTTTACAATTGAAACGGTAATAACAAAAATGTTAATTAAGCCAGAAAGCAGATAATTCTCTGATGTTAATATATCTGAAAGTCTGCTCATTTTGAGAGAAAACAGAAGAAATAGGTACATTATAGTCTAATCAGAAATGAGGAAATTTTTATACACATAGTATTATTTATGTTTTCTTTCTGATAGAATTAAAGAGGCAAGATTAACTCTTTATTGTTTTATAAACTGGCAAAGGAAAACCACTTCTAATTTTAAGAATCTTTATTGTTTATCTGTCTGGCCCCACATGAGCCATGTCATAGAGTTAAACTATAAGGAAGATTTAGACAATTCTCTAGTTGTTCTAAATTCAACTTTCTTTCAATATTGGGTGGGGTCTCACAATGTTGTCTAGGATAACCTTGAATTGTGATCCTCCTTCATCTCTACAGGCAGGTATAATCACACCAGGATCAGAATCAATTTCAAAGAGATAACAAAAAGTCAGTACCACAAGTATATCCATATAATGCTTGCCATTTCCCTGTGCATCAAAAATATGCTTCATCTCAATGTAGTGATAAACACTTAATCATAGCTCTTACAAGGGCAAAATGGGCAGATTTCTATAATTGAACAAACAGAGGAGATAGAATTAGATTAAATTCAAGTATTCGTTTATCATGGAAATATAGGACAATATTGGGAGATTCAGTAATTTAATCTGTACACTGATGTTATGTATCTGCCTAGCAACAGGGAGAATTCAGCAAAACCCAAGTAGGAAACATGAAATACCTCTGTATGAATTGATGGTCAGAGAAGCCCCAGAGGCCTCCAAAACAACTTAGACACTTATTATTACTGTTGGATGACCGCAAGAAGTAGTTAAATGACTATGTTGCTAAAGACAGAACACACTTTGGATTCAAGATATAGAAAAATCAGGTAGGAATTGATCTGGAAGCTTCCTTCACAATAAATATCTCTCAGGAAGACTGCTGAGTGGTCCAAGGAATCAACTGTTTACCCAGCTGTGAACTCAGGAACTATTGTACTGCCGGGTAAGAAGATGTATTCATTATTGCAATATTGGCACAAGTCATAAAGAAGTAACCAATAGTTTAGTTCCCTGATGGATTTGAATCCTACTCTACAGGAAGAAAGCTCTTAATAACGTGGTAAACCTGATCTGGAGTCCATTCCTGAAAAGCTCTAACACTCCAGGGAGGGATGGAACATCACAGTGTTGTTTTTTTATTTAATCTAGTAGCTGCTTCGTAAGCAACCACTATCCCAATCAGCAGTTGTAACTGTAGCTACCAGCCATGGTTCACACCCTGGTGTGAATTCTGTTCTCTCAGGCACTGGCTCTGCCAAGGCTGATAAAAGGAACTTTACCTAGATTTCTATCCCTCTAAATAACTCAGGACTCAAAGGTCGATATGCAACTCTTCTCACACAGAGAGGTTGAATAGGAAGTAGCTAACTTCCACTAATTGCTCAAGTCTCCACCAAAACCAGGATATCCTCCTGCTCTGCCCACACTTAAGAATCCTGGCTCTTCATGGATCCTCCCTATCACTCCCTGTGAGTTAGTTAGTTGCTGACTCAGCCTCGTGACCCCAGGTTAATTTTATCTAATCAAACAAATGTAACATGCCTTTGCATCATTAAACAAATGTTCCATGGCATAAACAAATGTAACACAGCTTAAGATAATATTCTACATCATCGCTTGGCCAAATTGACAACGCACCACACCCTTATATACCTATATGCTTATTTTTTCAAATTTTTATTTGTGTACACAGACGCATGTTCCTTTACCCAGAGAAGCCTCTCCTTCAAGTGAGTGGAGGTAACGAAAGTAGCAAAGACCCACAGCTGTAAATGATGATGAAATAAAAGATGGTTGAAGGTGCAGGCCTACATGACATTTATACTTAAAGCACAGGCAACATTACGGAAAATAAAGCTGATGGAATATAAAATTTCTAAAATAGGGAGAAGGATTTAGAAGACAGACAGAGACACACATTCAGGAACTCTTAGCAGCTCTATCTACTGACGCTGGACCTACATGAATCAGGCCTTGCTAGCAGTCTACTGTGGAGGGAAAATGTACTCATGGTGAACTTAGTGGCAAGGAGAGATAAAATAAACAGCGTAAGGGAGAGTAACTGGAATATATTGTGTATATGCATAAAATTGTCAAAGAAAAATTATAAATAAAAGCAATAACCTAAAAATATACTAATGCCAAGAACCAAAGTTATGTTTTATAGATGATAGGATTGTATACTGAGTTATAACACAAACTAATAAAAAGTATTTGATTAAAAAATAAAATTTAAATAATTCAATGTATAAAACATTAAATGTTGTGTTTCTTATTCATTGTTCCCTCATTTTTCAGTTTCTGATAATCTAAACAGAGAGGGAGAGAACACATAAAAGATAACTTTGAGATATTTCCCATACTCGCAAAATATAAACTTTAAGATATCTGTGTAATATGAAAAAATTCAAAATAATCTAAAAGGTTTAAAACAGTTTGTATTGCGGGATAGGATACTTATTTAACTATGTACTTGTTTTTGTTGCAGAATAATTAATTGTTCGATTATGCCAAGATGTGTCTCATTTGTTTAATTATAGAAAGCTGCACTGCATTTGTCTATGCTGCAGAATATTTAACTATGTAAAGGTGTATTTCAATTGTTTAACTATGCAAAAATGTGCCCCTGTTTTACATAGCCTGCCTAAGGCACCACCTTGGTATAATAAAAAGCCTAATGGACAATAGTGAGGGAAGAGTTTTAGGTGGGACATGGAGGCAGGGAGAGAAAGTAGGAGGGAGAATTTAAACTCAGGGGAAGAAGAAGAGCAAAAAAAATGGAGATATGCCACAGAGACACCAGAGAGCAGTCAGCCAGACACAGAGGAACCAGGAAAGCAGGACAAACAGAATGAAAGAAAGGTAAAAAATCCGAAGGCAAATCATCGATGAATAGAAACAGGTTAAATTAAGTTAAGAGAGCTGAACGGACAAGTGTAGGCTGAAGCTGAGCACTCACAATTCACAGTAAGTCTCGGTGTCTGTTTGGGAGTTGGTTTGGCAGCCCAAAGAAAATTCCAAATACAGGTTTGACTTATCAGATAATAGGAAAGTTTGGTCTTACTACTATTTGATGAGAAATATTTAGGAATATCAGAGAGAGTAGTGAATTATTCAAACTAATATATGAGGAGGGATATTATAGAAAAAACTGTATAGAAGGCCTTGCTGAAGACCAAGTACTAAGTATTTGACTTGCAATATACAATGGCCTTCAGTATGTCATTACCCATAAATTAAAAACAGACAGGACAATGCATATTGTCATCCACTTGTTTAACACTTCTATAATCTGTGATGTGTGTTTATGCAGTCAAACAGCATGGTGTACGTATACATAGATGTGAGTTAGATATTAATATAAAAGGATTGGACCATAGCTTATTAAAGAAAATAAAAATGGCTTCATGGACATTAGTAATTGCAGTACTAGATAGTGATCCAATAAGCTATCGATTAAAATAAAGAGGCCGGGCGGTGGTGGTGCACGCCTTTAATCCCAGCACTCGGGAGGCAGAGGCAGGTGCATCTCTGTGAGTTCGAGACCAGCCTGGTCTACAAGAGCTAGTTCCAGGACAGGCTCCAAAGCCACAGAGAAACCCTGTCACGAAAAACCAAAAAAAAAAAAAATTAAAATAAAGAATAATAGCATGTTTTAAATTGTGCTTTATGGTTATTTATAGTATCAAACTATATTTAGAAACCATGTACTGTAAGTTCATTCTCTTAGTTGTGAAAACCTTCATCCTTTAGCATCCCTTCTAACACAGCCTGTAATATGTTTCTTAAATGACTGACACTGATTACAGCTGTCAATTTTCATACAAATGGGAGTGGCCAGTGCACACTCCACACATAATGCCACTATAGCTCACTTGCTGTGTGTTCTTCATTTTCAGAAAATCTGTAAAGGTGGAGAATTAGATCACATGTAAATTATTAAACATAAATTTCTTTGAGGAAAAGATGTTTCTTATTCCAGATATATTTATCTGCTTTAAAGGTCCCCTAATGTGGGAAAATGAAGGGTAATTAAGTGATCCCTAGTACTTGAAAATAAAATGGGAGAGTCAATTGAACATGAAAACACAAACCCCTGTGAATAATTACAGTGCCTGGATGTATAATAAGTAAATGTTTTGCCTTTGTGCTGTAAATTATCTCTTTTGTTAGCCCAATGATCCCACAGTGGCCAAATTAGAAACTCAAAGACAGTGCTTTAGCAGAGTGAGTTTTCTGATGAATTATTTGTGTCATTGCTCAAGATATTTTTGTATTTTAGATTTATTTCTTGTTTTGTAACTTTTCTTCTTTTTCTCCATATAATTATGGTTTAAACTTGTATTTGCCCAACTTCCAAGTCTTGCCTGTCTTCTTCTGTGTAGTGTAACATTTGGGCCCCGGGGCCCATGAGAGAATTGCTTCATAACTATGTGATTCCTATTTTATTGAATTGAATTTTTAAATTATTTTCCCCTTTTTTTTAAAGATTATTGAAAAGACATCTGTTTCATCTGATGTAAAAATCTTGGAATGGAGACTTTACACAATTGACAATAAGCAAAAGCTACCACCTGTTGCATGCGCATCGAGAGCCTGTGTGCAGCAGAGAATTTCATCACTGTTGCTTCCTTAACATAACACTTAGACTGTGAAACTTGTGCTTGTCAAGGCACAGTCTGATCCACTGCAGGTGTCATTTCAGGATTTAGCACATGGGAAGGAGAACATCTCTCTGGAATAGGACTTTCCTTCTTCTGGGTTGACTGTTCAGGAAATTTGAGCTGAATGAATGACAACACATCATTCGTTGTTTGGATCTCAGCTTTATCATGCCATTCTGAGATTAATTTCTCTTATTGCAAAATATTACTCAATTCTTCAGGTCCATGATATACTCTCTTACATGAAAAACAATCAATGAATGACTGAATAATTGCCTAGGTCAAGGGGAATTTCTTTTTTTCTCTATTTTTTTTATTTTGCATATGAACTCCCGTTCCCTTCTCTCCCCTTCTGCCACCCACCCACCTCTGCCACCCCACCACCATGCACCCCTTAAAGGTGGCAAAGTCTGACTTAACAAATTGAGGAAGGACCAACACCCCTCTCCCCACACCAAGGTTGAGCAAGGTATCCCACCACAGTGAATGGACTCCAAAAACCCAGTTCATACATCTGGGATAAGTCCTGGTCCCACTGCCAGGGACCCCACAAACAGATCAAGTCACAGTACTGTCACCCACATTCAGAGGGTCTAGTTCTGTCCCATGCCGGCTCCCCAGCTGTTAGTCCATGAGCTCCCACTAGCTCGGGTCAGCTGTCTCCGTGGTTTTCTCCCTACCTTTATAATTGGCTCCCTTTATCAAGATAAGTGTTTCATCGTTCTCCCTCTTTATTCCTCCTACAACTTAGCTATCTCTATCTCTCATGTATCCAGCCCTATTCCTCCCACCTACAGCCACCCAACTTTAGGAGATCTTAACTATTTCCATTTCCTGGGGTCCTTCATGTGAAAACCACTTAGGGTCCTCTTTTTTACTTAACTCTCTGGGTTTATGGATTGTACCCAGATTATCTTTAGTTTTATATCTAATATCCACTTATGAGTGAGTACATACCATGTTTGCCTTTCTGGGTCTGGGTACCTCACTCGGGATGATTATTTCTAGTTCCATCCATTTACCTACAAATTTTATAATGTCATTAATTACAGGTGAGTAATACTCTATTGTGTAAATGTACATGTTTTTTATGCATTTTTTAGTTGAGGGCCATGCATGTTGATTCTAGGTTCTGCCAATTAGGATCAATGCTGCTATGAACATAGAAGAGCAAGTGTCCTTATGGTATGATTAAGCATCTTTTGGGCATATGCCCAAGAGTAGTATTGCTGGTTCTTGAGGTAGGTTAATTTTATAATTTGTTTTTTATCTTTAAAAAGTTACCTAATGTATTTAATTCTTTGCTCTCAAAAATTCCTTCCAGATTCTCCCTGCCTCCCTCATCATACAACTTCATATTCTCTCTCGTCTCTCATTTTTTAAAAAATGCAAAACCAAACAAAAACTCATAGACCCCCGTGGCATAAGACACTTATAATAACAAGAGAGGCTTCTTTGATAATAAAAACACCATTGTGTTTGGCATAGGATTTGAAACTAAAGAAACAACATTACATTTTTCAGAGCACTAGAAGATTCTTGTCTTGCTGAACCCTACAGTTTATTTGAATTTATACCCTTTTCCCTCATATTTTTCCCTTTCCAATTTCCCTTCCAAAATTTCATGTCTCATGTAGCATCATGTCTCAGCCTCTGATGATTTTTCTCCCTAGAAATCCCTTCTTCCTGAAGGTCTTTAAAATTTTTTCTGAAATTGTGATTATTCGTTGGCTTTCCAGACGGGTAGGACTGCTGATTGCTTTCCTCCCTAGGCACTTTACATAGAACCCTCAGATACTATGACAACTAGCCTTGGTGGGGAGGCTCTTGTGTCAGGTCCTGTTCAAATCCTCTTACTCCTGCGTCTACACTGGGTGGATTTTTAACACTAGGGATTTGCTTTCAGGTTCTGAGATGAAAGCAAGGGCAACAGCAATCATGTATATTGTTTTGAAGGTCTCTTGGACTCCTGTGATTATAATCTTGAAGGAAGGTGGATATGGGATGCCCCTCTGTATGCTGTGAATACATTTCATTATCACTGGTTAATAAAGAAGCTGTTTCTAAGCTGAGAGACAGGGAGAAAGAAGGCGGAGTTGGAGAGACACCAGCAGCTCCTGGAGGAATAAGATGCCAGAACATTGCCAGTAAGTCAGTGGGATGTAGTGATCTATAGATTATTAGAAATGGGTTAATTTATAGTAGAGCTAGCCAGTAAGAAGCCTGAGCCAACAGCAAACCAATTATAATTAATATTAAGCCTCTGAATGATTGCTTCTTAAGTGGCTCTCAGGACCAGTAGGTGAGAAAGAAACCAGTCCAGCAGGGCTGGATAGGACAGAGAAAAGGCTTTCAGCTACAGGAGGTTTCCCAAGCTTAGCACTGAGGATTTGTTAGATAGACTATTGTTCTTGGGGGTATAATACCACCCAAAGTTGCACTCCTTCATACATACATACATACATACATACATACATACATACATACATATATATTCATATGTGTTAGATTGCATATTTAGTAAACATAAAATAATTTGTTTCTTTATAGCCTTTTCAAACATCTTTAATGGTATTTTTCCTCCTCCTTTACCATCCCTCTGTATTACTCTGCCTCCTCACTAACATGTTAAAGTCTATCAATTGTATAGAATCTTAGTCAGACTGAATTTTTTCCTGATACTTATTTCATGGTTAGACTTAAGTCATCATAGGTTGAAAACCATAAAAAATTAATTTCCTTCCTATTGTTAAGATGCTGTTTTTAATTAAATTGAATATAAGAGAAAGGATTTAACCTATACTTATTTTTAATTAATTCTGTTTGATTGGTCAAACTACATTAGTGTAAGCAGAAACCACAAAATTGAGAATTGAAATCTTGTATGCCTGTTCTGCATGTATCACAGTGCTATGCAGAATAAGCGGTATGCCTGTCTCTTTACCATGGATACTTTACATCTTCAGGTTGAACTACACATTTTAGAATAGTAGTTGCATATAGGCATATGACTATAATGAGAATATGAAGTGAATAGTGTTCTGAGCTGGAAATAACATCTTTGGAGTTGTCTATATGTATGTGATACATGAAGCCAGCAAATCAGACCATTGCATAAAAATATCTAATGAAATTACGTGGGTTTTCCTTGTTTTTGTTCTTGAGAGACTGAAGCATACTCATTGGCTCAGTGTATATATAATCCAATTGCTTCAGGAAATGAATTTAAAATTAGTTTCACATTATAAACACCTTTCAAATGTAGGCTGTAGAACCATTATTATATGCGAGAAAACAAAATATTATTGTGACACAATTAGTGATATGGTAGTTGTTGCGCCCTTTCCTTCCTGAGTTCATGGTGTTTAATAACAGCAATAGCGGTCTAACTAGACAAGCACTTCTGCTCAGCATCTTTTTGGTGTTGTTTCTCATAATTATTTTAAAAAATAATATATACAGTGATGTAACAAAATTTAAAAAATTCTAGAGTTTGGAAGGCTTATTTACTACTGTAAGAGTTGGAAATAGTTCATCCTAATTAATCAGAACAGGTGAAAAATTATGTATTATATTCTCCATGCAGGGGGATTTGTGGTCTGTATTTTAGTCACCATCACTCAAGCCAGATGTGACATTGATAATTCATAGGAATCTATATCCAAATGTTTCTTTAATTAGAAAATTCTGGACTAGTACTTTATAATTTAAATTGATTCAGTGTAACAGTCTTTAATTACATGGATATCCTAAATTCAGTGTATAGTTAGACAACTGTAGCTAGAATTAATTTCTCATTTAAATACTGGTTAAAGTGTTCTTCAAAATATGGGACTGAATGCAGCAAGGGACAAGTTCTATGAAACTTATAAAAATAGATTTTCTATTTCTAATTCTGTAAGGGTATTTTATTGTTGGTGGTGGATAAATGCCTGTTCAGCCGTGAATGAAGGGCAATTCAAACTGTTTAGAAGAATATGGAGTACTTCCCACTTTCTCTTCTATCAGGTTCAGTGTATTCAGACTGATATTGAGGTCTTTAATCCATTAGGACTTGAGTTTTGTGCATGGTGATAGATATGGATCTATTTTCATTCTTTTACAGGTTGACATCCAGTTTTGACAGCACAATTTGTTGAAGATGCTCTCTTTTTTCCATTGTATACTTTTAGCTCCTTTATCGAAAATCAGGTGTTCATAGGTTTGTGGGTTA
>NC_022021.1:44383166-44398010 GCF_000317375.1 Microtus ochrogaster
TTGCTCTTCGAGCTGAGGAGGGAGGGGGACTTGATTGGGGGAGAGGGAGGGAAATGGGAGGCGGTGGCGGGGAAGAGACAAAAATCTTTAATAAATAAATAAATTTAAAAAAAGAATATGGAGTTGTATAGAATTCAAACTGGTTAATCTGGTGTGACATTCATTATATTTGCAATATTTGATTATGAAACTTAGCATTTTATGGGACTGTGAAAAAATCAATGTTCATGGGTGAACTCAAAGTGAAATGTGGAGTTACACGCTGAGTAATAACAGCCAAACTCACACCATGTAGATATTTGTGTCAACTTATATTTTATTTAAAAGAGAGTAATAAAAATATACATATATACAAGTCGGAAAGTGGTGGCACACATCTTTAATCCCACCACTTGAGAGGCAGAGGCAGCCGGATCCCTGTGAATTCAAGGCCAGCCTGGTCTACAAAAGCTATTTCCAGGCAGGCACCAAAGTTACACAGAGAAACCCTGTCTTGAAAAACAAAACAAAGCAAAAAACCTTATACACACACATATAAATATACATACATAAATGCATAACATACACACACATCTATGTATACACACACACACACACACACATATATATATATATATATATATATATATATATATATATATAGAGAGAGAGAGAGAGAGAGAGAGAGAGAGAGAGAGAGAGAGAGAGAGAGAGAGAGAGAGATTGAAGGAGAGACACACACATAGAGAGAAACATCCATAACTTGAGAGTAAATTTTTTTTATGTGAAGAGTTTTTCAGTTTCCCAGAATATGGAAGGTTTGATTTTTCATACTTCAGTGTCTGTGCTAATTTTATTTTGCTGTTCTCACAGAATTTTAAGACTCATGAATTGATATAAATAAAATAAAGTATTTTATAATAATATGGAATTTAAAAATCAAAAATTAATATAATAATAAATAATGTGTTAATTCTACAGCATCTAGGAACATTTTTTTTTATCTTTTCTAATAAAGTTTACTAGGTTCTTGCTTAATGTCTCCGTCATTACTTTGGTGGTTTAATGAGAATGTCCCCCAAAGACTTATATATATGAATACATGGTGTTCATACATATTGGTATTGGTAGAATTATTTGAGAAGGATTAGGGAGTGGGACCTTATAGGAGGAGGTATGTCTCTCTCAGCAAGAATTGCAATGTCAGATGCTTGTCTTTTAGGTGCTTTTATATTCTGTCTTGTAGATATTTAGCATAAACCACTATAAGGTCACATTCAAATTGTAGCATTAAACATTCAATTATGTATTTTTTGCTTTTATTTTTGAGATTATAGTTTTTTTACAACTCTCTATTCCATTTCTTCACTCCGAACACTCTCATACAGCATTTAACATTCTCCTTCAAATTCATCTCTATTTTTAAAAAACTAGCTGTACATATATGTGTTTACAAGCACATGTATGTATGCATGTGTGTATGTATGTATGTTTGTACTATATTGAATAAGAAGAATGTGTTCTTATTTAAAGATTATATAGACAAACATGAAATAATTCTATCAAATAGATCATAAAGTTCCAGGAAAAACTTATCCCCTTTTCTTATAGCACCTGAATATTTTATACAGAGGACTCTGAATGATGCTATGCAGAGTGGTAAGTTAGTCCAGCCATGTTCTTTGTTTTGCATCTGAAAGAAAGCCCCTCCATCAAAAAAAATCAAAAACTCTAACATCATCAACTTTATATATCCATTCTGAATACTGAATCCTCAGTTTATAACATGGATCCATGTAAAAGGCTGGAAAATTGGTCACACTTAATTTGTAGTATGATCGTATATTGGCTATTCCTGATGTCAGTTTGAATACACATGAAATTAACTGTTCTTAACCTAAGCAATATTAGCGTGATCCCAAAGTTAAGTATTATGATATATTTTAAAAATAAAGCATCTAGAAATTGAGGGAAAATATCAAATTTTCTCTCATTAGAAAAGTTCCTAGCTGGGCAGTGGTGGCATATGCCTTTAATCCCAGCACCCTGAAGGCAGAGGCAGGGAGATCTCTGTGAGTTCAAGGCCAGCCTGGTCTACAAGAGCTAGTTCCAGGACAGGCTCCAAAGGTACAGAGAATCTATGTCTTAAAAAACAAAATAACAAAACAAAACAAAAAAAAGCAAGAAAAGAGTTCCCAATATTATGCTAGTATTTATAGAGTTTATCACTTTATTTATCATTCAAAACAACACATTTTTCTAATGATAGAAAGTATTTGTCCACTCTATTTTTTTTTAAGTTTCCTGATGTAGGAAGATAAACTATCCCCTTTGAGCTCTATGATTTTAGCTAACTGTGTGTAGACAGTGAGATGTTTCCTACTGAAGTAGAGGGTATGAGGTGATATTATTGAAGAAAGACCGAATGCAATGCATGTTCTCTCTCTACATAGCATGATTGAGTTAACCTGCTCCTATTTTATAAATAAAGGTGGACATTTCCCTATTGTCAACCTCTAAAAAAAAAGAAAGTGATATTTTAACAATCAAATAATCGAAAATTCTAGAGTCAAGCAGTAACCACTGACCATGTGAGAAATTAATATTCATCCAGTATTACATAGGTATTATTCCAATATGAGATTTATAAAAAATGTGATGAAGATTTTTACACAGTGTAAAGAAATAAAACATTATGAGTTTCAGGCCAGTCTAACTCATTTTCTAAAAGGTCATCTTGATGTAACAGCTGCTCATTGAAAAATGTTCTGTCCAGGCCCATGTTAGAGCATAGTTGGTCACACAATAAGTCTGCTCGTGTGTTGTTCCTTTCAGCACTTAGTTATTGCCAGAACTGCTGTTTCTTTCAGCTGCTATGTTACCATTGGGGCTTTCATCAGAATATCACTTCCTGCCTTGAGATTGCATTTTGTAAAATTTATGTCCAGTGTTGTCTCTGTGTTGCATCTGGCATTTCATTTTGAACAGGTAGGAAGCATTACCACCTACATGAATCATAAATTATCTGGTTTTTAAGTATATTGAAAAGAAAGCAATAAGTTTGAACAGTACATTGAACAAGTTTAAAAAAATCAAATAATGTATGAAACTTGTTTTTGTATAAAAATATACCAAGCTCATGGGCATAAAATGTGACCGTAGTCAACCTGAACTAATAAATAGTAAAGGATTGAAATTATAGGTGGTAAAATTCTGACCTACAAGTGTTTATAAATTCATGTGTTTATTACTTATTTATGCACAGAATTTGCATTCAAGAATCAGGACACAACTTATGTTTGGAAAAGATGCTACTGATAGCACAGAGGTGGAAACACACTATGCACAACCCTGATCTGTCATTGGATTCTCTTCTGCAGTATGAATTTTAAAATTAGCTGCTAAAAATTGATTAACATGAACTGGCCCAAAGACAATAAAGTAAATCTTCAATAGTGTTCCGTTTCTGTAGCCAAAGCTTTTCTAAATTATTTCCTTTATATAATAAAGCTAATAAAAGTACATAGATTGACCAGATGTCTAATTCATTTTCTTAAAGGATGAGTTACAATAATTGTAAGATATTTTCTGAAGCTAAAATTTCCTCATGATGGTTTCATAATTGTTTCATAGTCAGACAATATTATTCAAAATAAAGTCAAGTATGGATTATTTACCTTATTTGTACATCATTAGAGTCTCTAGGTTGCACCTATCTCTCTGAGGTTCTCACAGTTGATAGTATATGATCCTTTCTTATAAAATCAGACTGACTGTATGTGGGGTGCCTGGCAACGTGCCCAGGATCTATCCCTGGAGCATAAGCTGCCTCAACTTGGTGTGCCAGACTTTGTTGACTTCCCATGGGAGGCCTTACCCTTTCTAAGGTATGGATGGGGGTGGGTTGGGGGAAAGGTGGTGGGGCAGGAGGGGTAATTGTGGTTGGTATGTAAAATAAATAAAAAGCAATAATTAAGATACAATCAGAACAAGCTAACTTTCTTTCATCCTTTTCCAAGCAGCTAAAAGGGCATCTCAGGGCAAGAAAGTACAGGAAGATGTATGGTGGAGATGGGGGAAATACAAACACTGAAAAATTTCTGGAGACACCAATCTTTTGTTTGAAATTATTTACATCTATAACATGGGGAAAATGTACCGCCCCTTTAATAGTGGGATGTGAAGTGTTGACCATTGTCTCCTGCTGCAGAGTTTAATAACTTCATGAAGGACTAGACATCATGAGCAGTCAAAGGCAAGACTTAAGTGCTCCTGCCAGACAAGCTGTAAAGGTGATATTTCTAGACCATTAATGGCAATGATTTATTCTAGGAACTCTTGTAATTAAACACGTCTTTTGAGAAAGGTGAAGCTTTATGAGTTAAAATGGCAAAAGTGTTAGGAAACATTTGCCTCCAACTTGAGGTAGAATTATTTTAAACTGTTGTAGTAAAGAAAATTACCAATTCGTGTTTCTGTTTCTACTGATTAATCTTGTTATTTGATGGTTTTCACAAATATATATATAATATATTCTGATTACTCTTTCTACATCATCTCTTATATCCTCCCCCTCAACGTGAATCCAGCCGCATCCTACCAGTCCTGTTCCCAGATCCATGACGCTTGTTTTTTGTTCTGTTACCTATTTAGTTTAGCCAATGCCATCTGTGAAGTGTCTTTGGAGACTTGTGAGTCATCTGTGAGTACACAAGTACCTGAAGGTATCAGCAGCAAACAGCTCACTATTGAGAAGGACAGCTCTTTGAGTCCCGCCTTAGTTAGGGTTGCTATTTCTATTATGAGCAAAAGCAAACTGGAAAGGAAAGGGTCTATTTGACTTTTGATTCCACGTGGCTGTTCATCATTGGAGAAAGTCGTGACAGAAAATCAAAAAGGGCAGGAACTTGGAAGCAGGAGCTCATGCAGAGGATGGAGAAATGCTTCATACTGGCTTGTTCCTCATGGCCTGCTTTCTAGTAGAACCCTTGATCACCAGGTAAGGGGTGGAGCAACCTACAATAAGTTAATACCACCACTATCAGTCACTAAAACCTGTGGGCTTGCCTACAGCCTGATTTTATGGAGGCATTTTCTCAACTGAGACTCCCTCTACTTGATAACTATAACCTGTGTCACGTTGACATAAAACTAGCCACAGAGTCCCTGCCTCTTCCAGATCTGATAGGTGGCTGAAATAGTTGTGTGCAGGCCCAGTGTAGGAATATATAAGATACTATTGGAGTTTTAATTGTAATGCCCATGTCTTGCCTATGAGATTGTATTTCTACGTCCACCTTCCTTCTTAACCTTCTCTGCAGTTTCCCAGGCCTAAGAGAGGGCTAGAAATAAGGCTCACCTAGAGCTCATCACATCATCTGTCATTTAATCTCAGCACCTTGTGCATCCAGGAGTTTCGGTATTTCCATCCATTCGCTGTAAGGATGCTTCCCAGATTAAGAAAGAGCGTAGCATTTATAGATGGCTGTTAACAGGCATATTTAGAAGACAGCATAATATTATGCCAATTTGATCACAGGGTGTGCTTTACAGTTTAAGAGGGAACCCTATCGAAAATTAGTGGAAGAGTGATGGCATGCTTAAATCTCTAATTTGTAAATCACATATCAATAGCATTTATTTATTTATTTATTTAGGTTTTTCAAGACAGAGTTTCTGTTGACCAGGCTAGCCCCGAACTCACAGAGATTCACCTACAACTGCCTCCTGAGTGCTAGGATTAAAGGTGTGCATCGCCACCTCCTGGCTCAACATTCATTGATTTATACTTTAAAAATATATTTGATTGTAGAACTTGATTTTTGCTGTTTGGTTTAATATCCTTATAGATTTGCTTCTAATGGTCTTTAAAACATCTGGTAATTAGACATGAAAATTCTGGTTTGTTTTCCTGAACTATTAACATTCACTTATAATTCCTATGTGTAATTTAAACAATTATGTAAAAATGGTCATGAATTAAAGTGGATATTAGAATATGTATTTTATATTCAATTAATATATTATAACATGGTTATATATAAATTATTAAATTTGAGAAATGGAAGAAAATGTCATATTGAAATCTAATGAAATATAAATGTTTAACAACTTCAAGTTAGACTAGACTCTGCAGAAATAAATGAGCCAGAATGAACAGCAACTCTTATTCCAAAAGACACCTAGTATTGAACATATCTGTGGAGGAAGATACTGTTCCATCTAGTGCATAGTCGTGAGGATAATTATAGCATCACATCAAAAGTAGCTGCACCAGTGAATGGGATGATAGAAAATTTCAATCCGAGCCCTATGTGTTCTTTTCCAAATGAAATATGTGGGGGGGGGCATATAGTGTCATCAGGCACACAGTCTCCACTGCTGGATTCTGGATATCCTTCCACTCTCTTTGATCTGCTCTAGAAACCTTGCTCAATCCCTTGGGATCAGACAGTGTGAAGTCCCTTTCCTACAGGACCAGAAAAGATTTTCCTGACTACCTCAAACTTTATATTCTTATTTACTATGTTTGAATTATTATGTCAGTTTGTCCTATCCTCACAATATGTGTGTACACATGCAAGGCTGCCCTCCGTGCCCAGAAAGTGCAGGGGAGGAAGACAAAAAGATGTAGGGCCATGGCAATTCTGAGAAGTGGTGGAGTGTTTTAGAAATAAAGCCAATTTCCTGAATGAGCAAATTTCCCTTGGGTAAGAAACGGCTCTCCTTCAGGAGACATTTCTCTCTTTTCCCGTTGTTGGCTGAAATCGCCTACATTAGATTTCCACTGCAGGAATGAGTTGCCTTTGGTCATGCAGAAAGGACATGAATGAATATGTACTTCAGTGTGTACCTGCCCAGCCTACTGCTGTCTCTAGAAAAATTGTAAAACAAATAATTGTCTTATATTTTAATCAATGTTTGTGATTCAAAACTCAAAACAATTCTATAGTCAAGACATCTGTTTATGTTTTGTCTTTAGTAGTTTCTTCACACATTAACAAACCCACAGTTATTTTAACAAATTCCTAGTTAAAGTAATAATATTACTTTAGTTGATTAAAGCAAAAACAGAATCATGGCATTTCATGTGCATGCTAATGGATGAATAGAAAATGCATTGGCTCTGAAACTCGACCCTCAAAGTGCTTGTTACAGAGTCATAATGTTCACATTTTCAAAATGGGTTTGATAGCGTTATTAAAGTTGTATTATAAAATGCTTGAGAAACATGATTAGTGATATATGGCATAAGGGAAAAAAATAAAATTGGAGAAAGTTTAGAAGTCCTTAAGCATACACATGCATATATATACATACATAGTGCATACATACATGTATGTATTTATATATCACATATAAAGGCATGCCACTAAATCACATATGGGAGAATACGCAAGAAGTATCAAAATGTCTAGTAGGTATCTGCAAATAGCAAAGAGAAGGAAATACAGCTCAGGATAAAGCCCAGAGATCTCTCAGAAACCCAAGAACTCAGAGACCCAGAAGCACAAACAGGTGGAGGACCTAATGGGAACATATTTCACAAATGGTCTTTCTGAAGCTGTTAAATGCCCGTGTATGGCATCTCCTTTGCTCCACCAGCATTATATGGATCAGGTTATGACATTATACCACTGAGCCATGAATAGTCCCTAAACAAAAACTCATCTGAGAACGTTTCTTAGTATTTGCTGACAATGGCTGAAAACCATTATATATATATAACCTTATAATGTTATATGCTCTCAATAGAAACATCATGCAGTTGCATTCTCGCAGAAGCCAATTGTTTATAAATTGTGGATGGACTAGGAACGAGAAATAAAATGAGACATATGATGAACTAGAAGTGATGATTGTTTTCAATCTACCAGGCAGTAGGGAATGTTTCACAATTTCCCATTGGAAAAGATTGTTGCACTGGCCTATGACTGAGATAACTAGAAATAGCCTCGAAATTAAGGGATATTTACCACAGCATTCAAAATTCAGAAGACAATTACTTTAGACAGTGAAAAAAACATTCACACCATGATAACAGATAGTTAGAAAAACTGGACATATATGAATAAGATAATTCATGATGTTTCCAATCACAATTGCCAAATGAATTAACCTAACAAATTTAAAAATGTTATTCTAATTGATTTGGTAATGAGGACTGGTTGAATTTGGATGTCACCACTTTTCATCTTGTTTGAAATAAAGAAGGCAGGCGATAGTTGTTGAAGTGACTATCAGACTACTGAGCAGAGAGTGTGTTTCCTTAAAATTGGACAATGTACCTGGAAAATACTTCCACTGCAAATGGAATGGATTTGAATTAGGTGTCCATACCCACCCACTGTATGAAAAGTAATAGTTGTAAAAGATAACAATACACTAACTAGCATAAAATGTAACTAGCAAACAGAAGCTAGCGCCTATGGAAACATTTCAGGTTCATGAGAGCACACTGAAAATACAGCAATGCATTAATAATGACAGTTATGTGGCCTCAGGAACTATAGGAAATGTGAACCATCAATGTGTGGAAATGTCAGATCCTTTGCCTTGTAAGTGAATTTTGAGTCATTTTGAAAGATACAGATATATTGTGGGAATATATGAGTGATTCCTAGATTGATAGACATTTATCATCATTTGGAGTTACATACTTCTTAAGTGTTTTAAAAGGTTTGTCATCAAGATGAATGTCCCAGAACTGACTGTATATAAGATAATTTCTGTGATTGGTTTAGAAATAATCACCTATTAGTGATGTAGATGAAAACAGAAATAGCTATGTATAGGGTTAAGGAGGAATGAATGGGGGTGGTTTAGGGGGAGTTGGGGAGGGGGGCAGGAGAGGGGTAGGAGGTGGAACTATGGTTGATATTTAAAATGGACAAAAATTTAAAACAGAGTTCTGAAATAAATTTTCCTTTACAAAGAAAGGAAGGAAGGAAGGAGGAGGGAGGGAGGGAGGGAGGAAGGAAATTCTATCAAATCTATATTGATATGTATTAGGAATCTTCCACAATTAGAAAGAAAATATCAATTTATTTGTTTATTAAATAGGTTACTCCTACAGGAAAAAAAACAAAACAAAGTTACACACACAGCTATTCATAAAACAATTTTTTTAAATATAGTGAAACATAATCTTAGAAGTTTGGGTTTTCAAAATACTTCAGGTAACTTTGCTGTAGCTTTGACTATTTTACACTTGATTTGACTGTGGACAAGGTGAAAACCCACTTAGATATTAGCTATTTGAAGTGTCAGGCAATGAAAACAGTGATAATTAAAAACCGATACTCTTGCTTTTGTTTCCTTTTGGGGCTAAGGTAACAGATGCAGGCACACAGATAACAAAGCAAAACCATCAAAAATCAACATCTGTATGGTTAGGGGATTTCCTGTTGAGCATGTGTGCAAAGAAACGCTCATCACTGATGTGTCTACGGAAGCCTCTTGGGTGGTCCTACAATGGAGGCAGCAAGCAAGTGTCTGATGAGTTTTAAATCCATGGTTAATGGGAATCTGAAGTCGCCAATGTAACAAACTATCAAACCGAATTGTTAAATCCAGGTTTAATCTGAGCAAAGCACTCCGGATGACCCTCAGGAGGGTACGAGAGGTATATAACACGTATAACACGGCAAATATGGCTACCAGGTCTTAAGCAGCCTATAGGTGTGGTTTTGAGCGCTTTCTCAGGGGCAGAGTTTGAAGAGGGCAGCTCCAAGGGAGGGGCCACCGCTTGGAGCCCTGGGGATGGGGTTTGGAATGGGAGGAGGGAGACCTGAACATGGAATGGGACCCCAACCTGGAAACCTGAGCGTGGAATGGGACTGGATGCTCTCAACAGAAACATCCCAGGTGATTGAAAGGTTTACGGCAGAAACATTTGATACTCAAAAATTTACTGGGATTCCAGAAATCTTGTAGTAAATATTACAACGTAAGTTGTAACTGATATAAAATAGCAGTATCTAAACTGTAATGCATACACCTTCTGAATCTGAAATCACTTCTTTCAAATTAAAAATGTAAATATTAAAGTACCTAATATTTTGTTACAAATTTACTAGCTGTAAAATTGTGTATTAAGTAAAATTATAACTAAAAGCAAGTCAAAACATGGTCAAAAGAATCAAGCATGGTGAACTGCTGGGAGCCGATTTGAATAGCTGCCATTACAAGATGGCATTTGGCCCCAGCCTCGCTTGATAGATAACTCCATATTAGGGTTGCAGTTCTTCCACGGAACACAGGGTGAGTTGTTGTGATCTAGCTGCCCACACTTCCCCTGACCAGCAGGGGAACATCCTGGTCTGTAATTGACAGGGATGTTCCCCTGCTTTCTTTCCTGCCGGTGGGTCTCCAGAAAAGCAGTTAAAGTATCATAGTATCAAAAGTTGCTAGGCAGACTCCCTATATAAGCAGCTATAGTTCAGGGCTCCGAGCCCCTTGCTTTCTGCTCTCCCTACAACCAAGAGGCTCCAATAAAGCGTGATTTGAGAAGAATCCTCGTCTGGTGGCTGTTCCTTCCTGCTGGTCAGAAAGTCCGCCGCAGTGAACAACAGCTTGGGGGAAATCTTAGAGAAGCTTTTGAAAAAAGGGCAGAGCCTTTTACCTCAGGTGTGCTTTGTTTCGTGAATTGTTATTGGATGCAATTTTGTGCCTTCCATGACAAACATTTACATTTTATTTATAAAATATGCTTATTCTTGTTGGATGTCAGAACATAGCTAAAAAAACCAGACCCGGTCAGTGTACCCTAAATCTGAATATGGCCTTCTGCCCTGCTTTCATGTTTTTCAGATATAATCTCCAGTATGTACCAGGCAATTGTCTTTAAATTGACCTATCCTGGGGAAGGGCTGCTCTGTTAATATTTAATATATGCTTATTGAGGCTTCTATGCATGTTTTTCTGAATTCACACAACCTTCCTTACATAACTGATTTCTGTGGTTCATTCATAAATACACTGAAACTGATGTAAGGTTGTCTACAACATTAGACTCTAGTTCCTCCTGAGTCAGGTCCTCAAGTTCCAGGTCCAGTGGACAGGATCTGCACAGGTAGGTGAGAAGAGTATAATACTGTTGGTTTTGTCACAACAAAGAGACTCTAAACTGAAACAATAATGAATCCGGTTCATTTTGAAATTCATGGGTATTAATTGACTATAATAACTAAAATCCATAGTCAATATTTTGATTTCTCCCTGTTATAAATCTCATTGCTCGCTTAGAAAACAGAGTGTCTGTTCACATAAAAACATTAATTGATTTTGCAGTTGGTGGTTGATAGATGGGACTATTACAACATTCTGTCTTAATTATATTACTATAAATTTAAATATAACCCAAACAAATTATTTTAGTTTCCGAATTGCTTACAATGTCCAAGTGCTCTGTTGCATGCAGATGTTGTTAACCCTAACACCACTTCTTTATACATATTGAGCTCTATAATAATAGATCTTTATTTGGTGAATACTCAAAATTTTGAGAGAAAACTCTAAGTTTTCTCAGACCTCGGGGCCATGGATCCCACTATCTCCATGTCTGGCTGGTGAAGCTCTTCCTCTCAGATTCTTCCCCTGAGTTCCTCTCTCTCCATGGAAGTGTTGCCTAGCCTTTCCTGTAAAGCTATTGGCCATTCAGCTCTTTATTAAACCAATCAGAAAGTGCCTTGGCAGAGAAACAGCTTCACAGTGTACAAAGAGATTATCCCACAACAACATAACTACAGCTTGTTCTTAATGCCCACATGTTCAGATATAATCACTTCACAAATTGATGTTTCAACATGTGGACTTGAGAAATCATACTGTGTAGTGGCATTTCATTTGTGTTTTAATAAATAAATCTTGACTGAAGACCAGAAAAGTAAAACAGCCACACTGGCCACCCTTACAGACCAGGCAACAATGGCACACACCTTTAATCCCAGTAGCCACACTAGTTTGTCATAGAAACCAGGTGGTGCATACCTTTAATCCCAGCCCTAGAGAGGATTATAAATCAGGAGGAGACAGCTCTCACACACAGTCTCATTGTGAGATTCTTAGATACAGGATTGCCATTTCAGACTGAGGTAAGAGCCAGTGGCTAGCTGCTTTGCTTTTCTGACCATCAGGTTGAACCCCATTTTCTGTCTCTTTGCTTTTATTAATCATGCTTCGACACTGCATACCACTTATCATCTGATGACAAGAAAACAATGACCATCATCACTAGATTCTAACCAAGAGTGCTCAAATATCTACCGGCAAGAGTAAATACCAAATCTCTCTCATGTGTGTTATTGTCGATGTATTTCCATAATGTTTTTCAGATGTCTTTAGTGGTATAAACCTGCAGTTATTCACAAGGACATTAATAACATTCAGACTTCTGCCTTTTCATTTGGCCTTACTGCCTTACTTGCTCAAAGTTTTGTGGGTACTCTTTGAAAGATTGTTATGAAGGCAATGGCCAGAGACCCTTTTGCTGATTTGACACACTTGAAATGTTTATCAGCAGAATAATTCCCAAAATGATTATACATCGTGAATTTATAGGATATACAACTGAAACCCTCCATGGATCTATGTAGCAGATTTTAAAGAGCATAAAAATAATTAGGTATTGTCAAGCTTCCTGTTAAAAAGTACTCTGAAGGAAGCAACTGACATGTTTATATTAAGTAACAGAGACTCATGGTTTGGTGTGAAAATAAGAACACCTTTTTACTAAAATAAAGAAAAAAATCTTCTTGAGCCAACAACTGACTGTGTATGAGGTTTATTCAGAAATGATGTATACTGCTGGCACATGCTCCTCTAAAATCAGGCTTTCCATGCGGTCCCCTAGGTGAACGCATGCACAAATAGGACATTCTTCTTGCTTCCTTTTAGTGTCGATATTCCTGTATGCTTGTTCAGTTTTCAACAGTACTCTGCCTTTGGCTAGGGATGACAAATTCGAATGCGCATGGGCATAGGAGGATCTTAGATTAGGTGGATACCTCACAGTTGGTATTCTAATCATTAAAATACGATTCAGCTGGATGTCAAGTGGTTGACAACTGGCAAAGAACAAACTAGTTGAATGAGCTGAAAAAAATAGCTCCATTGCCTAGAATTATTTACAAAAGTAACATCAGACCTAGGCATAAAGTGTCATGAGTGAGAGAAAATTAAATACGATGACTCTTTAATATATTAGATCATATTCTATATTTACAGACTGTAGAATATTAATTTGAGGTACAGTAATAGCTGATAATGAAAGACAGAGATTTCTGAATAGGATATCTAGAGAGATCCATTAGACATCTCCCTTTCCTTTTCCTTGTCTCTCTTTGTCCTCCTTTTTCCCCATATTTGGCATTTCTATGTAATAAACATGCTAAGACTGTTCCATTACAGTATTAAGGGAAGGATTAGAAAGCTTAAATAAGTTTCCCATTGAGGATGCATCTATGTTTGTTGCAAGCAGGGGCAGATCTACGAGTGACAGTACTCGATTGCTATTCTGCTCCCCACTAAGTGGTGTCATAAGAAATCCATATGATCTAAAGACATCTCTTCTGTTAAAAGGTATGCCCCTGGATTGCCTTACAAAGAAAAGACAGAGTACCTAAGTCATTGGTCTTATATACTAAAAGCTAGACATATCTATGGTTACTCATTAAGTTTAGAGTCTGTAAAGGTATCTAGTTTCAACTCCAAGAAAGTCTTAAGAATTCCTGTAAGTTACATACAAACACCTTCACTTCACAAGAAAATTCAGAGGAATCATTGGTTATGGGTATTTTTATTGTTTGTTTAGCTCATACTTATAATAAAATGAGAAGTTCAATAAAAAACACCTGTTTCAGAAGTATCTGTATTTTAGATACATCAGACTTACAAGGTATTAAAACTAGCATGGACAACACAGCACCATGTTCCAAATGTCCCTTAAGTGTCCCTGGGGACAGAGCTTGTTCAAGAACATCTGACCATGAATGTTTTGAGCAAGGAAACCGGAAGCAAATATATTCCTAGCATTCAAGACAGTAGAAGAGGCCTTGCATTTTTAAAGTCGGTATTCTTCAAAGAGCAAGACCGATTAGAGACAAGCAGGCCAAAAAGAGGGCAGTTTGACTAGATCAGTACAGAGAGGCAGGATACATGAGGATACCACTGGATAAGAAATATTGCATGAATCAAACTTGGCCTCAAGCATTGAGTGCTCTCTCGTTAGTGTTCACAATGTGATGAATTCACCATAGCTGCGTGGCTTGCTTTTGCAAAAGCAATGACCAACTGACAACTTGTAGAGTTTTGTGTTTTCTTCAAGAAGCAGCAGGTTCGTTCACTGAGCCGGTGGATCTGGTTGATCAGGTCTAGTGAGTGGTCACACAAAGTGAGACGGTAGATCATAGAGAAAGAATCCATACACTAGACACAAGAGTAGGGTTTATTCAATGCCATCAAGTCTTGGCAAACTGCCAGCATACTGTGGCCACATGACAGAGAAAGAGAGAGAGAGAGAGAGAGAGAGAGAGAGAGAGAGAGAGAGAAGGCTGTATAGGTTACTATTTGTGAAAGGGCACTAAGGTTAAGGGTTTTGTGCTCCATAGTACAAAGATTGAAGATTTGACCTTTCCCAAAGTCATCGTCATGCAGAAAAAGGTCTCATAATGGTGATGCAACGTTACTCTCAGCAAGAATTACACTTTTGACATGGGGAAATGAGCTTTATGAGGACAATCATTTCTGAAGCAACATTTAAGGAAGACCCGAATTTTAACCCACAAACCTATGAACACCTCATCTTTGATAAAGGAGCCAAAAGTATACAATGGAAGAAAGAAAGCATCTTCAACAAATGGTGCT
>NC_022021.1:44399825-44426558 GCF_000317375.1 Microtus ochrogaster
GGGGAGAAGGGTGGGAGGAGGGGGGGAAGGGTCGGAGGAGGGGGAGGGAAATGGGAGGCTGGGAGGAGGTGGAAACTTGTTTTTTTTTTCCTTTTCTCAATAAAAAAAAAGAATTAAAAAAATAAAAAGAATACTAGGATAGATCTAGCTTTGATACTGTAGACTTTCTTAGTATTCCACTGTGCCTTTATTGACATTAAAAGTAATTGTTGGACATTTTATTGCATTTGTGCCACAAGCTAAATTTTATGTTAACATGGAGATATCTAATTGGTAATGTCATTAATCTGTAATTCTTTTCCTAGATCTACTCCTCAATGAATGATACTGTACATAGATGTTAACATATAACCTGAATCTTTCCCATGACCTTATGCATAGCTACACTGATTTAGCTATTAAAATGAAAGCAGAAATGAACGGAAAAGAACAGGTTGTCATAATGCAATGTTTTGACTCACTTTTTTCTCAGGGGTGTCATTACTTTGATAATAGTTTGCAGCTTTGGAGCAGTTTAGCAAATCTCCATGCAGTTTTATTACTTAGTTATCTATTTTTGTGAGTAAAATATCTCACAGAAGCAGCATAAGGAAAGAAATTCTGGATCCTGGTTTAAGCATATCATTGTGATGAAGGCATGACAATGGAACCTCTCTGCCTGTGCCGTGTGAGAATTACAGTGTAGAAATTTAAGACAATTCTGAGGAGATTACTGAGCCCTTTCAGCCTTAGCGCCTAACTGCTACCCCCCCCCACCTCCCGGAATCTAACAACTATACATGCACATACTGAAATATTGGGAACTTTCCATCTCCCTATCTCCTTGTGAATGTTCTCCAAATAGAGCTCCTTTCCTAGAATTGGGACAAGATAATCCACAGACGCCCACCAATGTTTTGACTTGGTTCCTGGAAAGGGGTCAGAATGACCCCCCAGATGTTCCCTGTTACCTAGCCTGATCTGGCAACCACTCTCCAGCCCTGGCTCAGACCACTTGTAATTAGAAGTCCCCTGAAGAAGTCAATCCTAATAATTGGAAAACTGCCCCCGAGTGCCTCCCCCCCTCCCCCATCTGTGGCTTTTTGCTTTAAAAATGGCTTGTAACGGGTATTCGGGGTCCTTGACATTGAATGCTGAGTGACCCTGCCGCTGTAGAATTAAAATTCTCTTGCTATAACATCAACTACGGTGTGAGAGTGAATTCTTGGGGTGACTCCTCTTCGGGAATTGGACTCTAGGGTCCAACAACAGCAACTATATTCAAATGAAGAATACCAAGAAGCAGTGAAAACTAACTGGAGCCAGGTGAGGGACATTCGTCAAAGGCTGTACCTAGGGATCACATAGTAAATGGCCCACAGTGCAATAAACTGGAGACCAGATATTGAAATCTCAGTTCTGAGGGAACATTTTAGATTCAAATTCTAAAAACCTGCCATGAGTCTGTTTTTTCATGAAAGTATATTAGTTAGTTTGAGATATGTTTAACATTTGAAAGTATAAATTTGTCTCTAAGTATAAATCTTAAAATTATATGGTTAATTTTGCTGTTTAGTACTTTTCTAATTTCCTTGAGTACATTTACTGAAATTTCTGTCTTCCTCTTATTTTCTTTTCTTATACAACAAAAATATTTTCCTATGCATTTCAATGTTTTCCACTCTTTCTTCAATTTATGGTTGTCAGAATGTGTATAAGTAGTTATTAGTTTAACAAGAATATAAAAAACCCTGTTTTGAGCAGGGCGGTGGTGGCGCATGCCTTTAATCCCAGCACTCGGGAGGCAGAGGCAGGCGGATCTCTGTGAGTTCGAGACCAGTCTGGTCTACAAGAGCTAGTTCCAGGACAGGCTCCAAAACCACAGAGAAACCCTGTCTCGAAAAACCAAAAAAAAAAAAAAAACAAATCCTGTTTTGAAAACATTTAAGTCATTTTTAAACTGTGGGATTATTTTGATTTTTACTTTGAAATTTAATCTAAGTAAGCATATGGATAATGATTATTTAACCTTGTTTTGATCCACAAAGTTCTAGCATTTCTCTACTTGTTCCTATTTATCCTCAAGTGTGCATCTAGTATTATTATTGTTATTTTATATCAAAATGTCTAAAATGAGTGCTGTATAATGACCTCTCCCAATCGATACTTCAATAACATTCTCAAAAGTGGAAAGACATTTTTCTTGTTAAGCATCAATGCAATTGTCAAGTTAAGAAAACTATAAGGATGAAATGCCTCTAACTCATATCCAATCCATGTCTGAACTTTGGTGCTTTGATAAGCTCCATACAAATGGAACTGTAATAAACCCCAGTTCATGAGAGTGGGTTTTCTCTTTGCATAATGTCTCACGAGCATCCTTTTCATTTTGAAATGCTTTGCATCCTTTCCCAGCATCTATACTGTTAAAGGATAAAAGCCCATGACTGTTGTTCATAGTCGCTCAGTTGTGTGGGCTTTACATTTTATCATAACTGAGTTCAGGTAATGAATTTTTGGCAGAAAAGACTATACTTGAATGTGTATCATCATCTGTGCATCCTGTCAGACAGCACCTGGTGTCAGGTCTGGCCATTATTGATGTTAGAAGCATTGATGTGGCGATGTCAGCCAGATTCCTTCATAAAAGAGCTTTTTCTTTCCTTATAAATTGAGTAATTTATGATGAATAATTTTGATGCTGTTATGTGATCAACAATCAATCATCTAACTTCTGAGCATGCAGAGATAAGTTTTAAAATCAAATTTTATTATAATTTGAAAGTATTTTTCCCATACTTCTTAGTTGGCTTTATAACTCGAAGATGAACCTTTTTTAGCCTGCCTTTATTTATTAACTTTTTTAAAAAGTTTTCCTTTTCATTTACATTTGAGTGTAGGATCAAGAGCAATTGCTTTTGTTTTACAATAACATATATTTTCTGGAATTCTTGAAGATTATGTGTGATGGTTGTGTTCAGTATCAACTTTACTAAGCTTATAATCAACTTAAAAACTTACATTTTGGTGTGCTTTCAGAGACTTTCCCAAATTATTGCTATTTGGTGACAAGATGCACTTGAATATGGATGGTACCAGCTGAGGAACTGAGTTCCCATAATAGATAGTGAAAGAAAAAAAGAGAGGGAGGAGGGAGGGGGGAAAGAAAGAGGGAGGGGAAGGCAAGGCAAGGAAAGAAAAGAAAAAGCAGACAAGACCAAGTGTGTCCCTTCCCTTGATTCATTTGCTGAGCCACTCCTGATCTAATAGCTTTCCCATGTGATTAACTCCATCTTCTTCCCTTTAACTTCCTTTGTGGAAGGCCTTTGGCCAGAGTTAAAAGAAAAGCATCTCATACAGAACAAAGCACTGAGACGTAAAACTGATTCTGTGATCAGTCGACCTTGTGACTCATAGGTCTTTGGAACTGCCTTGTGGGAAGAATCTGGATGAGTTTGAAGTTGCAGGATGAAGAGACCTAGTGCTCTAAACAGAGCATAATGGGGCTTACTGATATGTGTTTGGAAAATCAGAAGGGCTAAGTATGGTAAGAGTAGAAAACGGGGATTGCAGTCACAGATGGCAGAAGGGACTCAATCACAAACGGGACACAAGGGCATGTCTGTGATGATCGGGTAAAGACGGTGGTTGTGCTCTGTCTCCATCCAGAAAATCCAAGTGAAGCTTGATAAAAAAGTAGTAGAATAAGGTAGGCACTGAAGAAAACGAAAATAGCATTGTTCAGTCAGCTGCATGATCTTTGCTCGCTGTGTTTATAGAGGTTTGAAATGAGGATTCAGAGCAGTAAGATATAAAAACCTACAATTTGGCAGGAAAAGAAGCATAAATGCAGTGAAAGTTTTGGACAGAGCTGAAAGAACAGGTGGTGACAATGAAGTTCAAGTTGCTAAAGACTTTGGTGCCATTACCAAGACACCTGACACTTTGCATTCGGAAAACAGAAACGTACCCAGTGGGCAAAATGCCACCTGTGGAAATGTCTATCTTGTAAAATCCACGTTCATTTGGAAGGAGAGCTCATGAAGTGAGAATGCCATCACAGGCCTTGCCAGCTCCTAAAGAGCAGTCCAAATACAGTTCTTTTCCAGGTCCAGCCATAAAGTCACAGGGACCTCTACCGCTGTCAACCAAGAGGATCAGAGAAGCTCCAATGTTAAAGGAAAACTGGGTATCATCTACATGGGTTGTATAAAAGATGTCAGGGACCAGCCTTAACAAAAATACCTCTTGCCAGGGTAGAGGCATGAGGATTTAGAAATATAGTAAAGAATATGAAGACATGAATGAAAATAATAAAATGCAGAAATATACAGAATAGTTTTGGCAGGGAGTTCCAATGAGTACTGAAAAGTCACCAGTGTTTAATTTCCAACTGCTTAAAATAACCCTGACCCAAAAGGTAGGAGTAAGACAAAAACTACATTAACATGATATAAGGAAATGAACATACCATTTGGAAGTGTGGGCTACATCCATAGTTAAATATTCTGTTGCTAGAACAAAGCACATTACGCTAACGCACCAGACCATAACATTCTGTAGGCAAACCATCTTCTGGGTGGAATCCCAAAGGGAACTGGAACTTAGTTGGATCCTTAGAAACTTGTTTGAGGTAGGAACAATCTACTTCCCTATTCCTAACAAGGTCTGGCAATTAGTCACACCTGTTGACAATAACCTTAAAAGAGCAGACCTTTCTGGTCAATGTCTAGGTGGTGGACCTTTGTTTGAGAAAATGAAGGGTTGGGCTCTCTCCTGTCAAATCACATGGGAGGTCTGCCCTTTCCTAAGGGAATGTTGGGGAGACTGGGAAGGAGGGAGAGTAAACTGGTCAGGATGTAAAACAAACAAAAAACAAATTAATAAAAATATGTCCTTACCAGTCTGCCTATAACTTTATCTTACAAAGACTTTTCTTTAAATTATGTTTCCCTGGTCTCAAATGAGTTTAATTTGTGTGAAGACAAATTAAAAGTGTCGAGAAAGGGAAATTACCCTAAAAATTTCACTAGACTACAGGTGATAAACATCTAAAGAAAATAGTTGGGCACAAAATTATATAAAAGCTACCAGTAATCCTCATATATATATATATATGAGAAATGGACTGAGAAAGAAATAATTGAAATAACACCCTTAAAATGTCTTCAGATAATATTAAATATCTTTGGGGTAACTCTTTCCAAGTAAGTGAAAAACTTACATGACAAAAAAACTTTCAAGTCACTAAAGAAAAAACCTTAAGAAGAAATAAGAAAATAAAAGATCTTCCATGTTCATGGATGGGGAGGATTAAGATAGAAAAAATAGCTATCCTACCAAAAGCAATCTACAGATGCAAAGCAATCCCTATAAAAGTTCCAACACTTCATAGATCTTAAAAGGAAAATTTTTAGCTACACATGAAAACACATAAAAACCTAAGAACAATACAATAAACCTAGAAAGTATAAAATAACTGCTGGAGGTATCACCATTCTGAACTTTGAGTCGAGCTACAGAGCTACAGTAATCAAAATAGCATGGTACTGGGACATAAACAGACCCATAGACCAATTGAATCAAAGTCCTAGACATTTTTCCATAAACCTAGGAACCCTTGATTTTTTTATAAATTGAGAAATACAAATTTAAAATATTTTCAACAAATAAGTGCTTGTCAAACCTAAGGACTGCATGTATAATTCAAAGAGATCCATACTTACTGCCTTACACAAAACTCACCTCCAAATAGATCAAAGAACTCAACATAAAATAAATTTATAGACGATAAAGTGAGTAATAGCTTTGGACATCTTCAGCACAGAAAAGGACCTGAGCAGTGAGCACTGCTACCACAGGAACTAAGATTGACAATAAATGGTATCTCATGAAACTTAAAAGGTTTTGTACTAAGCTGCCATCTACAGAATAGGAAAATGTTTTACCAACCACACATATGATAGAGGGCTAATATCCAAAAATATTTAAAGAACTCAAAAACACTTGATATCAAGGAAACAACTCAATTAAAAATGGAGTACAGATCTAAACATATAATTCTCAATTGAGGAAATTCAAACTACTAAGGAAACCAAGGAACACTTAAGGAAATGTCTAACATCCTTAGTCATCAGGGAAATGCAAGTGAAATCTACTTTAGGGTTTCATTTTACAGCAGCCAGAATGGCTACGATTATTACAACAAATTACAGTCATGGCAGAGAGAATGTAGAATAAGGAGAGAGTCCTTATTCACTGCTGCTGGAACTGCAAATTCATATAGACACTGTGGAGTTCATTGTGGTATTTCCTCGGTAAGATAAGAATTGGTCTACCTCAGTATATAGCTATATAATATTTTGGCATATACTCAAAAGATGCTTCATCCCTACTGCAGAGATATTTGCACAAAAGTACATAATGGCTGTTCTATTCATAATAGCTAGAAACTGAAAACCACCTAGCTATTCCAGAAAAATATGAATGCACATTTTCACAATGGAGTATTACTCTAGTTTTAAACAAACAAAATCATGAAATTTTCTGACAAATGGATGGAAGTAGAAAAAAAAATCATCCTGATTTAAGTATCTCAGACCTAAAAAGCAAAATAGAGTATGTATTCACTTGTCTGTGAATATTAGCAGTTAAGTGAATGATAACGATGGTGCAATCCATAGAACCTCAAAGGGTACGTATAGAGCGAGGAAATGGGAGGGACATATAGTTCTCCTTAAGAAAGGGAAAGAGAATAGATAATAATGGAAGACAGGGTGAACTGTAACGTGAGGAACAAGAATGAAGAAGGGAAGGAATAGGAGGATGAGACAGATAAAATTAAGAGCCATTTGAAGATTAAAAAATAAAGGATCATATAAAACGCTAACAGATAGAAACATCTTAAAATATATGCATATATAAATAAGATCTAAATTACACAATAATGGAGACATGGACCTCTCTTATCACCAAATGAAGCCTCTTGTTGCTGGATTGGATTACATCTGGTTGAGATGGTAGCCAAAGGGTTCTGATGGGAATTCCAGAACGGCAAAAACAAAGCCTCTCTGTCAATTGGTAGAGTGCAACCTATAATTTGGGCTTTGTTTTTGAAGACAACATCTACACAACTCATAGAATCCGAACTGATGACTAGATAGAGTCCAGCAGGAGATGGCTAAGAGCAAATTAACTCAGTGTCCGAATTTTTTTGTTTTGTTGTTATCTTTTAGTTTTATTCTTTTGATTTTGTTTGCTTTATACTATTATATACACACATTTGCATATGTGTGTGCATGTACACACAGACACACACACACACATAAACACACACACACACACCACTTATTTTCTTATTTTCTTTTTGTCCTTCACGTCCTTTCCATACATATAGGCTCCCACTTTGGTCTTTTCATGGGACTCATGGGTGTGTATGAACAAGTGGGTCTCTGAATTTATATCTGTTTCTTGTGACTTTTCTTTTGTTCTTTTTCCTGTTTGTTTTGTTGTATTTAAGACATCAGCTATATGTATTATACTTATTGTACTATCATCCATTAGAAGCCTGTTTGTTTTCTAGTGAGAGAAAGAAAACATGTGGATCTGTATTGGGTAGAGGGGAGAAAAAGTAGAGGCAGATGAAATTGTAGTCAGGATATATTATGTGAGAAAATAATGTATTTTCAGTAAAAAGAAAAAAGTAACAATTTTTTCTTTGATAAAATCTCAAAAGCACACCAAGTCACATTTTTTTCTTGTCCACCTTCCACCATGATTACTGTTCAGTGTAGGGAAATATTTTCTTTTTTGTCTGAAACCAATATTTTCATATTACCTAATCATTTTTTCTACATGGGAATAACTATACAACTTTATAGAAAACACTGATAATCTCTATTTTACAAATTAAAATAAGCTTTGTATGTTCATATTATATGCTTTATTATTCATATGCATCATTTGTTATCAACTCTCAATTGAGCTACATCCAGCACTGGGTCTGTTTGAACAGAGTTTTCAGAGACTCCTAACGCTGGTTACTTTTATGGTGCAGCCATTCTTCACACCTCAGCTGCTGATTAGTCTTCAAGTAAGATAGCTGCTGTCAATGATAGATTGGGCACCGTTTAGTTTGCAGCTTAGTGAGTTAATTTCAGAGTCCCTGCAGAGTGTTTGAGTGACTGCCATCTGGTCCTGCTGATGTTGGTGATGTATAATTTATTGACATACTTCATCATCTCTAACTTAAAAGGTTGTCGAGCATAAAGCCTTACCTCTTACAACACAACCCTCACAGTAAATGAGAATCACCCTGCGACTGTCAGCCCAGAAGAGCCATGTGTCTTGTTGCAATCTTCCTCGTTTCCAGTATTAACATACTGATGTACCAAAATAGCTTTAGCCTAATACTCCCATAAGAAGAATTTTTTCTGATTACTTTCTTTCAGGAAGTACTTTTTCACTGACACTGTACAAGGAATAGATGACAAGAGACAGATGAATGGTCACTCTAGGATCAGTTCATTACCCGGAGATATCTTCATGTCTTTGCTTTTCCCCCCTACATTATTTACCTTCACCAAGTCCCCAGCCACTGGTTTCTTCTTCATGTTTCCTAGCCTTATACTTAGCTGTCATCCTCCCAAACTCCAGCATTCAAGATTTTCATAGGTTATTTACCACTTCTGAATCCTCAAATGCCAATTCCCACACATGAGAGGTATTAATGGCTAGAACAAATAATCTTAGGAAAATAGTATTACCATAGATTAGTGATACTAAAAAAATTGATTTGGAGATGAGCTTATCTTCACGTTAGACAATGGAAATGAGAGAATAAAGATTCAATCAAGATTTGTGGTGAGACTAGTCTGAGAACACAAATGTACTAAATTTGTAGGTGGGCCCAACTGGTTTGTTTTATTATTATTATTTTCATGGCAGGGGTTCTCTGAGTAGCCCCGGTTTTAGTGTCACATTTGCTCCTTATTGCTTTTGTTGGATTTGATATTTTGTTTTATTCTTTAATTTCTGTCCTTTATATGTATTATTCGGATAGGTGAATTTTTCTTACTTGCCCCACCTCAATTTACCCAGGAGTTTCTCGTGCTAAATAGCTCTCCAAACTTTGTTTCTTTCTTATTTATTGTAACTCACTGAATCTAACCAGTGATGTCTCTATAGACACAGGCCATCTCTTCAGACACTGGAAACCTACTAATCATCACACTCATCGAGAGAATTAACTCTCCTTCACTCAGCATCCATCTCTGCCAATAGCTCCTTATCTGGGGAGGAATCCTTGTGATCTCATCTCTGCTGCATGCTCGATTTCCAACTGAATTCCTCTTGTTTTGGTAACCATGAAGCTGTGAGTTCACATGGACAACAGCCATACCATCTTAGAGTGCTCCGTCTCTTTTTCCTCCCCCTTCTACTATGACATTTTCTGAGGGATTTTCTAGGGAGCCTATGACATAGATATGCCTTATTCTCCACATTTGGAATAATAATGTGTCTCTGTATTTTACTACCAACTGCAGTGAGACAGGATGACGGGAGGACAAATCTATAAAGTTAAATGATGTGGGAGTCCCCTCTGTGTGCTGTGATTACCATTAATCAATAAAGAAACTGCCTTGGCCTGTTGATAGAGCAGAACTTAGGTAGGTGGGGAGGACTGAACTAAATTCTGGGAGGAAGAAGGGCGGAGTCAGGGAGACGCCATGAAGCCTTGACCAGAGTCAGATGCTGGGAACTTTAGCTGGTAACACACAGCCACGTGGCAATACATAGATTAATGGAGATGGGTTAAATTAATGTAAGAGCTAGCTGATGAGAAGTTAGAGCTAATAGGCCAAGCAGTGATTTAATTAATTCAGTTTCTATGTGATTATTTTGGTTCTGGGCAGCCAGGACAAACAAGTGACCACTCCGCCAACATTTAAATATAAATGTTTATAAGGTAGAAGGACAACATGAATGTTTAGAAATCAAAAATAAATACTCCCCTCTGTCTTATGATTTCCCTCATGTAAATTTTCAACATGTTAGTATTATATGGAAAGAATTATCTCCTGCATGGAAGATCTCAAATCTGGTCAAGAGAATGCTTGGTTATCACCTAAACAAACACACTTGCCAGTATTGAATATGCAGCAACATCTTGCAGATTGGTTTTATAGAAGGCAGTGTCTCCACAACTTAGTCATAGAGTAAGCAGCTGTGTAAAAGCCAAAGCAAAGCAAAATCATTAAAAAAATAATTTTAAGGTATTTCCTGGAGGTATTCATGACAAGGAGCAGATTTGTTTGATTGTTGTCTATTTTGAAAACTACAAAAGCCGGAAAAATGCTTGAATTCCAGAAGAGGTATTTAAATAGACAACCAAAAAGCATTAGATCTGCCAAACGTGCTGGTTTATGCTTAAAACAAGCAATGTAGAAATCCAAGGCACAAGGATTTCACTGAACTTGTGAATGGCATAGGCTGCATAGTGGTGTACTCCACGTCTGGCTGGATTCACTCTCAAAAGCACTCAGAAGCAAGAAGGCAGATCCAAACAACAACAATTAACAGCTTTATTATACAATAGAAACTGTAATCAGGAAATAATTTTCAAAGAACAAATCTTAGACATTGAATCAATAAGACTTAAATTATATGAGACTAAATTTTGTAGGAAATGAGAGCCATATAAGAAAGCCATAATAGTTTACTTTAATAATAGAAATAAAGGTGGTACTATAATGAAATTTATTAGTTTTATTTTCAATTAAAATTTGAATATATGAGGAGGAAGTGTTTTCAGGGGGAATAAGGAAGGTATTGAGGGTATACATGTCATTTCATTTCCCAATTACTGCCCATGAAGTTATTAACATTTAGGATCTGCTGAGGGAGAACATTGATATGTTGCCCCTGTTCCAGAACATGATGCCAAACCTATGCATATATAAGATTAGTAGATTATATTTAAAAAGAGAACATCAATTTTGGAGGAAGGTGTGTTTGGAGGCACCCCAAGGGAGCTAGACACATTTTATACATGATGGAATTTCCAAAGAGTGATAAAATACAAACTACATAATCATAAAAAGTATTGTTTAGTTGCTTACATAATTCTTCTATTGAGAACTATTCTGCAACATTGGAAAGCTGGGGTTGTATAGTGTATGAAGTCTTATGTGTTAATGAAATAATACTTGTGCCATATTCAGGAAAATCTATAGGATCAGAGTTTATTGTTTTAAGCAAAACAATCCAGCCTCAAACGGAAAAAGTGATCAAATCATTGTCCTTTCACTACCTTCTTATTTGTTATTTACATATTAACGGGACCTAATGTGATAATTTAATACATGTTTATACTGTTTATTAACAATTTTAGTTCAGTTATCATTTCCATCTCATTATAATGCTATAAAATTGTGTTAATTTAAAATAATAGAACATGTATACACTATTTGTATACACTATTTGGCAACATGGTGAGCAATTGGTCACATCATATCAATAGCTAATAAAAGAAAGTAATGAATTTATGATAGATACATGTTATACTTTAAAATCAATATTTATTTTAACAGAATTTCAAAAATAATTTGTTCTTAATATAGTGTATATACTGAATTCTAATTATTTCCCCTCCATCCCCTCTTATCTCTCTTCTGCCCCAAACAATCTGTACTCCTTACTACAAATGCCTTACCAACATTCTTGCTGTTTGCTTAGGTTTGCTTCTGTGATCCAATTAATTTAATCAGGATCATCTATGGGACTATGGGTTTGGAACTACTACCCATTGGAGACTGATACACGGTTGAAGACAATAATTCCCCTTATCACACAATACATCAGTAGACAATAGAAAAGCACAAGCAGATAGTCCCATAAGCCTCGCCTCCATTTATGACTGATGGTTGATGGGACCAGTGTTGTAAAGGCTCAGTACAGGTAATCATAGTGGGTATGAGTTCATGGTTGCAATGATTGTGTATTATTCAGAAGATATAACTTAATTTCTCTCTTTAACTCCTAGATCTAAACAGGAATCACCCATCTATTATTCTATGAATACCTGGAAAATCTTTTTCCATAAAGGTTTCGATGAAAAATTATGTCACGCTTTCTATACTCATACTTTTACAAATTATACATTTTGTAAATGAATACTTATAATAAAAGAAGTACGTTTTGTTGTTACCTTCTCCCTAATTGGAGGGAGTAGGTATTCAGAAATGTGAAGGCTGTTTAACTTGTCAGTTACCATCTTGGCTATGTTTTATTGTAGTGACTTTAACTAGCATTTGCATTTAGCTCATGAACCAATTTTTAATACATACCTATAATTTGTTTCCCTCTACAAACTAGAGGAGGATAAACTGTCTAGAATGCAAGGTATTTAATGGATTTAAAAATATTAATTTGTCTAGTAATTGGAAAAAAATTAAGAGAGCAAAATTAAATAACTATTAAAAGTAATAGCCTATAGGCCAGGAGTTGGCAATATTTCTTTTGTATAGTGCAAGGCAGTATTTAAAGTGAGATGAAATGGTGTTGTCTGTAGCTATAGAAAAACATCATTCATACAAAGCATATACATTTGCAGGTGTACTAAACTCCAATAAAATTTTTTATACAAAGAAGCACCCACAGAGCTAACGAGTAGCTTCTGTAGTAGTATTATCTTACTTTCATTATTTTTGTTAAAGTTTTATGAATGTTTATGTTGACTGTGAGTATATATTGCCTTTCCAATAAAATATAAAGGAATAATCCTAAAACTGAATAGTAATAACTAATAAGTACATTATAATTATGATTGTGACAAAAGTTGAATATTTATTATTTAGCTATAAAAGTTAAAGTGAAATACAGCAAAAGCAATTCCCCTGCAATTTGAAAAATACAACTCAATAATACATAAGTTGTTCTTTCTAGGGAATATGATGTACTATGACATTCATTTATTAGCAAGCCTTAGTCACTCACCTCACGACAGTTCTTATGACTTCTTTATTCTACTCTTTTTACTTTGGATTAAAATTGGAATTCATCTCCATCTGTACAACACACCTGACTTGCAGTTCAAAAATCTTAGCTGGTGTGGGTCAGCAATGCTGGGAAGAGAAGTGGACTCAGAGAAACCGCACATCAGAAGTGTGAGCCTTCTGAGAGCACACGGATTTTCTCTTCAGAGAGAACTTATCAGACAAATTCCTGTGGCAGCAGCGATATTTCATCATCCTCGAATGTGAGACAGTCACACAGTTAACCTCACTGAGCCTTGGTTTCATCCGATAGAGATGGGAAGTGTTGAAGCCATCTCTTGAGCTTCTTACAGTGATAAAAGGGTCACTCAAATGCCCTAAATTAATCTCTTGCATTCTACGGATCGTCCATGAATAATATAGTTTAATCTTGGCTTTTTGTCTCTACTTTCTTCATGAGAGATACCCAAGGGCAATTTTTATGTCTTTACCTGTCATTCATATATATATATATATATATATATATATATATATATATATATATATATATATAATGTCATATATATGAATTCCTTGTAAAATGTTTGCACTAATTTTTTTACTCCATACTTCTTAAAGACTTTTCAGTACAAAGTGGCAAAATGGTAATCCCTATGAGAAAAATGCTCTCAAAATTAAAGTGAACTTTAATTACATTTCACAAATTAAATTATATTTCCATACTCAAACCCACAAGTCAAAACACAGGATGAGGTGTCAACAGGATTGGCAAAGTGCTTTCATTACACCCTGAAGGATTTTTTTTTTTAGATGATCATTAGATTGGTTCAGTCAGCCTGCTCACTTTCTTCTCGGGTTCAAGTCATTCTACCCCATGTCACTGAGCCCAGCACATGGCCCTCCATCACCCAGAATTTGATTCTAATTTTCTATATCCCCCACTCTGGCCTTTATTCTCTGAAAACTGACCTAGTCACATAGAAAATCCATACAAAATACAATTTTTATAAGATGATGTCACTGGATGGGTAGTTAAAGGTACATTGACTATAAATTATAGAAATCAATTTCAGAAATTACAAGGTTGGAGATATCTTGGTTTTTGTTATGTTGGTGAATAAGGTTATAACCTGAATGTCACCTGCAAGTGTAGATTTACTTAATTTTCTCCAATATAAGAGGAAAAAAAGTAGATTCTCTCACATCACATCAGTGTGCATTGTAGTCAGAGTGTCTTTGGACCACCAGCTTCCAAATTATGACACAGAACCTTTTCATTAATTAAGAAAGTTTGGCCTTAGCTTAGATTTATTCCCAACTTGCTCTTATATCTTAAATTAATCCATTTATATCAAATTATGCTCTGCCACGTGGCTTGTTACCTCTTCCCCCGTATTGGGCTTACAAATTCCCCACCTCTTATATTGTTCCTGAATTTCTTTCTCTCCAAAGAAGACCCTCCTATACTCTCCTGCTTAGTTATTTGTCATTTAGCCGTAAGGCATTTCGGCAGAGACATGTCTTCATAGTATACAAAAATATTATCTCACAACAGTTTATCATATAGAAAACTGCTTCTTGATATAGTTTAATCTGGATATTTAACACCTGTCTACCTATAAGGGGTTTCTGAGAGATAGGCAAGCTGGGATACTGATTAGCCATATTGAATGTAGCATTCAAAGAGGAACAGAAGCAGATGTGACTGGCACCTAACTACTCCTCTAATTGTGCTACAAACATAATGGTACAGGTTTTTACAAGTTTCCTTCAGTAAAGGTACTCACGAGCTATTTATTGTAATCCATTTTCTTAGTCAGTTATGACAACCTACAATTACAAGTCTAACATTAGGAATTTTAAGATGTGAAATCACTAAGAATCCTAAGTCAACCATTGGAGTTCCAGAGAACTGGGAATGCAGTGAATGACATGTTATCCAAAAGAAGGCAAATAAAAACCGTATTTCTGTTTCAAGTATTTTTATTGACTTTTTTAAAATAAGGAAACCTGTAAGGTTATATTTTAAACAAGATTGTTTCTCTTTTTAAAAGAAAAAATCTTCTAAAAATTGTTTAAATCATTGAATAATTCCAGAATATTGTATCAAGCATATCAAATGGAATTTCACAATAAAAATTTGAAAATGAGTATTTTCATCTGTGACTAGAAGGGGCAGAGAGTAAAGGCTTTTTCCTTCTATAATGATTTTATTGTGCTCCCCCTTTTTTCATTAAAACGATGATATTGGTAATTTCAACATACCCATTCACAAATACATAAATATGTCTCATATTCAGTACCTCGATACTTATTGAACAAATACTTAATGTCAAGAGTTCTAGATAATATCAGATTAAAAGTAAATAAATCTTATTTTAATGAAAATAGGTATCTACTAAGAGTGTGAGTAGAGATTAAACTATATACTTCTTAAAATAGGCTGATATGGGTTGAAGAGCTGGTTAAAAAGTTAAGTACTCTTGATGCTATTACAGAGGACACTGGTCTAGTTCTGAGCACCCACATGTTGACCCACAACTCTGTAGGCACAAGCCATTTACTCAGTGCACATTCTTATATACAGACACAATACTAATACCCATAAAAATATTTTTAAAACAGTTAGTATGGCCTCTAAATAGAATAAAGTAGCAGAAAGCAAAATTGATTTCCAAACAGAAATAACTAAGTCCCAACAAAATATACAGAAGTTCTCAATATTTTATGAGCTTACAACTCCAGATAGTTCTACTTAACTCAATAAAAACAAACAAGATGAAGCCCATGAGTACCTTAGGTTATAAACTAGAAACTTTTCAAGCCAAATGCAGGGTATCAGAAAAACATGAAATAAATGGAGAAATGTTGTAAATCTTAGCAATAATAATTTAGATATTTGGGAATGGAAACAACTAGAACCCATGGCTGAATAATCAGGAAAGACTTTCATCAAAGCAGGTGCATGCAAAAACGTAGAAATCTGCAGAGAGTTGTTTTACTTGTTTAGTTCAGTACTAATCCATGCATGAACACAAAGAAACAGATGGAGCACAGCACTGGCTGAAGAGCGAACCACAACCATCCAGTGCAGAAGTAGGACATGAGATCCACTGTAGTTACACATCTATAAACTTGAAGTCAATGGCAAACAAGCTGGCACAGGCGTTTTCTCAGAGTAGGCATAGTCTATCAACAGATCTGCAGATTAGTACCCCCTGATGTTGCCAGAATGACACAAAAGGTAATGACAAAAGGTGAGTTTGTCAGGCCGCAAACATGGTTGGGACATTTACTCAGTCACATGGGACAAATGACACTTCTATCCCATTAAATAACCAGAAGGTGATTCAAATGCATCATTGATATATAATGGGGACAGTCAAAGTTTAGCAGTGACTTGAAATTTACAAGGTTATGATGTTCAAAAGATATACCATTTTATCTGGTGCATTAATTTTCTGGTAAAAAAAAATGGAAGCTAGAATCTTTCAGTGAATGTCACTTTCAAAATTCTTATGTAAACACAGCTTGGGTCATAATTTTCTTCCAGGAATCATTCAAAACTTCAGACAAATTCTCTCGGTTCTGATGACCAAACTCAGGTCATCAGGATTTATAGCAAACACCTTTGCCCACTGAGGCATCTTTCCTCCTGCTCTATCTATGTTCTTTAGAATTGTTTTCTATTTATTTTGAATTAGAAGAGTTACAATGTGCACACTCAAGAAGAACCCTGTGATGTTTGCACACTTGTATAAATTTGTAATGTACAAATGATGTGGGATTCCCCTCTGTGTGCTGTGATTACCATTAACGAATAAAGAAGCTACAGTGGCCTGTTGACAGGGTAGAACTTAGGTAGGCAGGGAGAACTAAGTAGAACGCTGGGAGGAAGAAGGCAGCCTCAGGGAGAAGCATGAAGTTGCTGCCGGAGATACAGACATGCTGAAAATTTGCCGTTAAGCTACAGTCATGTGGCGATACACAGATTAATAGAAATGGCTTAAATTAATATGTAAGAGTTAGTCAATAAGAAGTTAGAGCTAATGGGCCAAGCAGTGATTTAATTAATACAGTTTCTGTGTGATTATTTCGGATGTAAGCTGCACAGGTGGCTGGGAAGAACAAGCAGCCCTCTCCCTCCAACATCCATATGGTGGTGAACATCTCTATTTCCTCAAATATTTGTCATTAATTTTTGGTGAATAAATTCAAGCTATTTTTCTAGGTATTTGAAATATACTGTAAATTGTCATCCTAATTCTGTTAATTGACAGTTACGTTTTTATGAGTTATAAAGAGAACATGATAAGTAATACAGATTGGCAACCAGAATATATAAATATTGCCATATAAATGTGGTTATTGTGCCATTTTTATTTTGGACCAATTTGGTTCTTTTTGTAATATTATTTGAATTTTTAAAGTGTTTTATGTTTTATATGATGATAACAAAAGATGTATGAAACAAAATTTAATTATACTAATATATGAAAGGAAAACTAATAAATCATACTGCAAAATATCAATGTAAGATTAAATATATTCAGGAAAACCCACTTTAAATGTATTGTTTAAGATTGAAAGATTTTTATAATGCTATAGACATGTATGCAAGTGAGAATTTGAATTCCCTTTTAATAGATAAAGGGATAAAAAGTTCTCAAATTCTGAATATCTAAAAAAATGATAGGTTTTTATAGTTTTGTGAAAAACTGAATCTGCTATTAGAAATAATATTTGAGAAAATAGGGAAGTAAAAAAGGTCATACCTCAAAAGTGACAAATTAATCAAATATTAAGCTGCCTTTTGCATCAGACAAAATTTTTTTGGAGAGACACCATACACAGGCGCGCGCGCGCACGCACGCACGCACACACACACACACACACACACACACACATCTACCTAACCCATATAGGAAGAGAGTCCATGATAGACCAAAGTATGGATACCATCACAGTCAAACCTGGTCAATGAATTTTATTGAGGTTATTTACAGGAGTATGAGTAAGGGGTTACTTATAATAGCCAAAATAATTAAAAGACAGCTGCATCACCAAAGTTAACCTCAGCATGGGTGACAGATCACAAAACTGGGATCCAGAAGCCCACTGTACAGTCTGCAGACAGTTCAACATTTTGGAGAGTGTCTTCCTCAGATGCCTCAGTAGATCTGAACCTCTTCTGTATTGCTCAGTTTATTTCTTCTTCTTCCAGGAAACTGGTCTAATCTCAGAAATCTTTGCAGCTAGTTTGTTGGAGAGTTACTTTTGGGAATCTTTGCTACATCCTGGCAGAAGGAGGGACCTAGTGAGTCTAGCCAGTTTCAGGGACTTCCTGGGGCTATTCTGAGTTGTTTACCTTCCTATTTAAGGAACTTCCATGCAGTATAAAATGTTTCAATATCAAAGAAAACTGATATACATCATTCCTATGAAAGGATACAATGGTGTGCAGTCTTGATTTCATATAGTTTGGGGCAGTTTCTTTAAACCGTTTGATGTGGGGGTTCCCTCTGTGTGCTGTGATTACTATTAATGAATAAAGAAACTGCTTTGGACCTATAGAAAGGTAGAACTTAGGTAGTTGGGGAAGGCTGGGCTGAATACTGAGAGAAAGAAAAAAGTCGGAAAGACGCTATGAAGCTGCCGCTGGAGAAGGATGTGTTAAAAGTTGGCTGGTAGGCCACAACCTCGTGGTGATGCATAGATTAACGGAGATGGGTTAAATTAAGATGTAAGAGTTAGCCAATAAGAAGTTAGAGCTAATGGGCCAAGCAGTAATTTAATGAATCCAGTTTCGGTGTAATTATTTCAGGGCAGCTGAGAACTGAGCAGCAGGAACCAACAAGCAGCCTTCTCCAACAACCAGTTTCTTTTCTACTTTAAAATTTGTAAAATATATTTGTCATTCAGTTATACTGATATATGTATTTACTAGCCATATTATGCACTGCAACATTACAAACTGATCACAAAAAATTTAAATTTAACCTGAAAGGCTTCTTAGTCCTCATTTCATTTCTATTAGAATTACAATCTCATATATTTCATTCAGAAAATTGGTCCAATTTTATTTCCCATGGAATTGCAAATTATTCTATAAGCAGAAAATATTATTTAGAAAGATGAAAATAATGGCAAAACTCAAAAGCCATCACTTATGGTAGAAAAATACAAACAATTTGATATTATTTGTACTAAGGGATTTCAAAGTTTACGGTAGAGTTGTTCTCAGCAGTATGGTCACAGTGGAAGATTGACACATAGATGAAGGAGAGGGAGTAAATTCAAATCCCTGAAGCGTGTGCCCATCACTGTCACCAGGTGCTTTCCCCTGGAGCTTCCCTTGGGATCCACCTAGCTGTTTTTTAAGCTTAAGTTAAGTGGATTTAGTTAAATTCATCTTATTTTACAGTTATGGCCACTGTCCATATCCAGTACCTCCTGTCCTGTAATTGTAAAAATCTAACCTCAATGAGAAGTCAGTTCTGATCATTCCTAGTGGCCAGTGATAGTGTGATCTTTTTTCTTTTTATGCGAATTTAACACCATGGATTTAATAACATATTTTACACATGTGTGGGATTCTCTCAGCATTGCCTCTTTGTGAGTAGCATTTCAAGTGTTTTCAAATGGTCAGTGTTTATCTTTGTTGTAGTCTATGTCAGCATTTACTTTTCCTTATGACTGAAAAAAAATCAAATATCTTAAAATATATTTTACAGTTTTATTCATTTGTCCATTAATATATGTCTTAATTTTTATGAACTATGTTCCTGGAAATGGGCAAACAAATGGCTTTAAGAACATCCTTTCAATGCTTCTTGGAATATACACAGAGGTGAAATTTCTAGACCATATATAGATATTCTTTATAGTAATGATAAAAATTTGTCAACTTCATTTGAACTTTTTGTCCTATTTTGGTAAAATTGTGTTCAATTAGATATTTACATTAATTATAAGTATTTGGTCATTAAGTCAAATGACAAACAAAACTTTCAAAGAAATCAAGGCAGATATAAATAAACAAATGCAGCTCTGTGAGTGTAGACTCCTTAAAATATAGTGGGAAACAACTTTGATCTTTAACTATTAATTAAATGATTAATTTCTACACATAAGGCCTCTTATTATGAAAGCTCAGTTACACCTTAAGAAAATGAAGAATATATTTCCACAAAAATGTTGGAAGAGATTGTTCATAGAAAATAAACTACCTGACCTCTTACACACTCACATATGCAGAAATGAAGAGGGGAGTAGGAAACAAATGTGACATCACTGTATGAAATCTTATCATACTTTTTTAAATGAAAGCTTTGTGCCACCTCACAGAGGCTCACGGTGACTGCACAATGCAGTGGATGACTCCAGATCAGTGTTGAGAAACTGGATTTACTCCTAGTTATATTTCAGTGTTAAATTGAATATAAACTTTTTAATGTTTGGTCCTTATAATTATCCATTTTAGCATTTTAAAAACAATTTAAAACTAAAAAGGTCATCTTCACAGGACTTATATGTTTTTCAAATGTTTCTCCCTCCCCATGCTTGCTGCATGTATGTGAGGACATTGTACAGTCACAACATACTCACTTGTTTAATTTCCCCTATGTTTTAATTTTATGAAACCAATCTCTCACTATTTACTTATGTTTATTGTTTCTTTGAGGCAATCCCCGAAATATGACCTTGTCCACCCACATGTTCTGCTGTACTCCCTTAATGTTTTCTTCTACTAATTTTCTAGATTTGGGTCTTCAGCAGAAGTCTTTAGTACATTTTGAGTTTATTGCATTAAACTAGCAATAACTGTGAGATTGTTATGTTATTTTATATTATTTGCTTTGGTTGCCCATTTTTTCATCAAGATTGAAAATGTTGTTTATTTGCAAAGTGTGGTTTTAGCGTTTCGGTTGGAAATTGGTTGGATACAGATATAGGATTATGTGCATAAGCCTTCATTCCTGTTCGGTATGAATGCTCTTACATTTTTATTCAAATCACAAGAGACTACATTGCCAGACCCATAAGCACATTTGGAATCAGAAACATAATACCACACAGTCACTCCAGCTATTCTTTCACTTCTTGTTGAGGATGAAATCTGACACCACATTGATTCAGAACTTCTAGGTCCCAAACGCTTGAGACAATACATTTCCATTCCTAAAATTACCCAGTTTTTCCTCTGCTACAACATCCCTCGTTGCTACATTCTCTTTAAACTCCAATAGTACAATTTTTTATATCAGACTATCTCTCCTTCCTTAGTTCTTGCTTCATTTTTTAATTTTATACAGTTTAGTATTTCATTGATCTACTAGTATTTTTGTACCCTTCTCATTCATGGAAAAATATGTTCCTTTACAAAATCTAAAATACATGAAATGCATGCAAAGAAATCTTTTGAGACATTCTCAGAATCAGGCTCAGGTTAGTATTGATTTAGGCTGCCTTATTTTTTTTTTCTGGAGAATGAGATGCACTGTTCTGTTTCTCTTACATCCAGTGAGGTTAAATGATGCCCCATAAGTGGAATATTTACACCAGAGACATTCTGAATTCTTTATAGTGCAATAGGCTCTGTACATTGGTTTACTTCTTATTAGCGACAAGGAGTAATTTAACTCTAGAAAGTCCATCCATGGATCATGCCCAAAATTAGAGTTTAAATATTTTATTCTTTGTTGAAACACTTTCATTACATCCTATGTACAAGTGTTTCAAGAAAAGGAAGCATTGCCTCAGGCAAAATCATAATATTCACTTGATTTTCTCTCGTATGGGACAGTCTTTTCAACCCCAAGCATAAGTTTATTAGCATCTATAATAGTTCTTTAATGCCTATCTTCTGCTTAATTAATTCAATTAGAATTGTAGCTTTGCATACAGAGTAAAATACCTGTATGAAACATTCCTGTCTTGTCCAGAAATCACTTTTACAGGAGCCTAATATGTAAGAATTAGCCAATGAGAAGCTAGAACTAATGGGCCAAGCAGTGATTTAATTAATATAGTTTCTGTGTGGTTATTTCAGGTCCAATCAGCTGGGAACAAATAAGCAGCCTCTTCCACTACAAATTGGCACCCATGTGGCCAACTAAAACATACTTAAAACCTGAGAGGGCTTGAAAAGGAAGTCAAGACACAAAAATAGAGAGTTTAACAGAGCTTCTTGCTGTTTGCTGGCAGTGTGCCACAGCTCCTTTAAGAGAGTTTTTCCTGTTTCAGCAGTAGCAGAAAAAAAGCCATGCCATTTTGAAATTCCAGCTTTCTGGGCCATGCTTCCAGTTTGACCTCTGACTCTTTCAGGAGACCGAGTAGTTGAATGGGATTTGTGAGCAATATACTACGGCTTGCTTCATGGCAACATGGACCCATTGTGTGCCTAGAGATGGGGCATTTTGCATGGCTCTATAAGGCAATGAGTAGCTCTTCCATTCTGGGCTGTGTGGAGCAAGGAGGAAGTACTGTATATACACTAGCAATGGCACAGCTTAAATTCTTAAGAAGTGCTTAGCATTTTAAGAAGCCCTTCTGATCAGAAAATAATTACAGATATACAATAAAGACAAATCCTGACAGAAAAAAAAACTCTAAATAGGTCAGTGTTTGATAACTGTATGTAGGCTTGGGAGAGATTAAAAAAAAAAAAGAATATAGAGAGATATAAAAAGAAATAGTCATATTAAAAGGAGTAAAGAAAAACAAGCCACATAAAGATGGAAAATTCACAGAGAGTCTAGATTATGTATGTTATTAGGTTTTCTTTGAATTTTTTGACTGTGGAGGAGCTAAATAAACAGTTGGCTTAAACTTGTGGAGCTGACTCTAAACCGACACCTAGGGATCCTGCATGTGCCCAAGCCAGGCCCTGTGCATGGGGGTTACAGCTTTGTAGCCTAGTCTGTTTGTGGGACCACTGGCAGTAGGACCAAGATCTATCCCTAGTACATGAGCTGGCTTTGTGAAGCCCATTCTATATGGAGGGATGCCTTGCTCAGTCTTGATGCCTGGGTGGGGTTTTAGTCCTGCCTCAACTGAATTTGTCAGGCTTTGTTAATGCCCAATGGGAGACATTACTTTTTCTGAGGAGTGAATAGGGAGGAGGTTGGGCGAGGAGGAAGGATGAGGGGAGGGGGGGAAAACTGTGGTTGGTATGAAAAATGAATAAAAAATTAAAATAAAATAAAAAAGTGATAAGAACACAAAATGCAAAGAATATTTTGAGTTCATTTCATTCCCTAACCTCCTCAATTTCATTGAAAAATCACCCTGAGCATATTTCTTCCTGTCTAAGAAGTTGCCAACTAAGTCAAGTCATATTTGATATATTGATTTGCATTTCCTGAAAAAATCAATTTAATGTGTATTTTGGCTCCCACTTAACTTCACAAGTATGAAATTTGGCATTGTTCAAAGTCTTCATATCTTAATTGCAATTCATTTCCGTCATGAGACTGCTTAAAATATTCCAGTGATTGAATGTAGAATATAAAGTACTGTTGTCTGGTGTATTAATTTATTGCCACGTTACTAGCAGAGAGAACAAAATTCTACTATAATTTGTTCTTTTGGTATCTTGAAAACATAGAAAAGTTTTATTGTTAAATTATGAGCATTCAAAATAAAAATTTCACATTCAAATTAGCAATAATTTCACAAATAGATAAAGTTTTAGTCAATATTTTTATTATGGCCTTAATTAGAATGACATACAAATTCACAAATAAGGATCACCAAAATCATATAAATCAATTGGCTTAATACTTTGTCATCTATATGGATGCCATCGAAGGAATGTATCGAAACTAGATACGTTTTTGGTGTCAGTTGCAGAACATATCTTTCAGATTTTGAACAAGTATTTATAGTTTCCCAAATTGCTTTTATAATCTATCATGTAGTTTTTCATCATATATATGTGTGTATATTATTAATATATTTTCTTAGTTTAAATCAGTTAAAAACCTTCAAATTGGAATTCATGCTCATTGTTTTACATTTTAATATTCAATTCATTTAGCTGTATATCTATTTACTTGGTTATTGGAACATCTGAATATTTCCTTGCTCACATTACTTTTCTTTTTTTCTGCTATCAATTTCTCTTTCGATCATTCATCTAGAATGCCATTGTTGTTTAAGTTGTTTTGTGAGAGGTTTTGTTAGTACACACTTCAAGATGCTTTAATAATTTAAGAATTTACTCAACACTATTGAAATTTTAACAACATTTTGCTTCATTCGTCCCTTATATGAAAAGTGAGAAAGACTCATGGCCTGTGACATTTATCTTCACCAGATTCTTCCAGTATCCCAGGTACTTCCCCTTCACCAACACATAGAGTACAAAAAGTTAATGCCTATTGTTTGAACAGCAGAAATAAATTAGTCTTCACTGGCTCAATCAAACACCTTCTCTCATCAGCTTTTTTTTAGGAAGGTAGTATGTCATAGAGAATTCTGTCACATAGTTAAAATATTGCGATATTTGAAGAATGATGCTCAAGAATATGTGAGTTTAAAAATATTTTCAGAGTCTATATAGAAATTCATCCAGGTCATAAATATCACTTTTAATGTGTTTACAATCATAGTCAAAATAATGTTTATTACGAATTAAATGGAACAACACTTGTAATAATAAGTTTAAAAATATTTTAGAATATGTTTAACTAATGATTTACTACTAATCTAAGACTTATGATATATTTTGTTATGTAGCAGTCAACACTTAATTATATGCATGTATCTAAAACTACTAAGATAAGCAATAAAATACAAAATCCAGTATAGTGGCATTTATTTCATAATGTTAGTTAATGAGACTCTAATATAGGCAGTGTACCTAATAAAACTTAAAATACTAATATTTGGTAGGTAATATGCTATCTACAATGAATATGATTTTTAATTGAACTCGTTCTTACAGGTAAACTATCCTTTTGTAGAATAAGTGAGATTAGGAGAGTTACATAAAAAGACATTATCACAGACCAAGTCAAGTTCACTGATGTGAGTAAAGTTTAAATTTTTCTCTGAGTTTAATAATACCTCACAATAATGACAACAAATTGTCAGTTGACAAACATATTAATTCTCATACCTCTGTCTTCTCAGTGGGCAACTATGTGTATTAAGTCCTTAACATAAACTACTCTACTTCTGAACTGTGCTAATGTTTTATTCAAATAAAATTTTCTCTATACCAAGGCTATGCCTAATTTAGTAATTTCTACAAGTGATTTTTTCAGATCATTTCTATATAACTAAACTGAATCATTGAGAGGAGATGGTTATAATCTCAGAAATATTTGACTTACAATTAGACATTGCCATTACTGTAACATAAATTTAAAAGAAATATTTATGAGATAGTAGAATGCTATATAACTTTTCATGCATACTTCTTTTTTTGTAACCTTACAACTGAAAATTAATACAGTACCAAGAGAGAAGAATAAATATGGCTATGTTAGACTGTAACATAACTAAGCACGAGTGCTAATATTGATCACTCTTGTGTTTAACTATGTTCCTATGTTTTTAAAGAACATGAAGCATCCAACTCTGTGTATTCCCATAGAAAGCATAAAATTGCCTTTGGGAAAGTCAACAAGTTTCCACTGGGAATTTATTGTACAGTGAGGAGGATCATTATCAATTTATGATTTCAACTGTGTTCTTCATTGCACATAACAGAGATTACTGTGATTGCTAAAAAGATCTGCACCTCCTTACCAAATTTCAGACTCCTCAACCTGCACATGCTATATTTTTACAAAGATGCCCTTGTGTTTCCAGTGTTCTCTTCTAAAGCATACATCTTTTAGCTTGTTTGATTTTCGTGAACAATATTGTCATTGATGAGTCAAATGGTTGCTGCACACCGCGGCCACCGTCTGCACTCTATGCGCTAGAACCCAGTTTGCGAGCTTCGGGCAAGGGGCTGGAGGTTGAGAATACACACACAGAGACAGACCAAGACACAGACCTTCCAACACTGGTACCAAAAAGCCCTCCTTTAATGGCACCATGGAGGCTTAAATACCCTGCAGTCAATGGCCAACAGGTGAAAATCCCATCCTCTGATCCTCTAGGCTAGGCACAGCTTTCAGTCACTTCAATTAGAAGGCTCTAGACAGGGAAGAGCAGATGAAGGCCAGGACTTAATTGGTCGCAACAAATGGTAGTATGAAAAATAGGTTTACTCTTCTTTAAATGATTGACATTGTTATTTTGTCTAGAGGATAATCTTTGCATAGCTCAAACTACATTTTTCATCAATTGTTTTTTATAACTTATATTAAAATGGATTTCAAATTGATTTTCCTATGTCATTCACCTCAAAACAGCTGTCTATAGATGTTGATTACACAAATGGAAATCTAAGTACTCCCAAGCCATACGCAGTTTATATAAGGATATGTTAGGTCCTTCTAGTTCTCTGCTGGAGTTTTCACATTTCGTTACAAAATAGTTACAGAAGTTGATACATTTAGTCTGTAACATAATTAAGAGTGTTCTAGAAGAAAAATCAGCCACAAATTCCTTCTTCTAATTACAACCAAGCTAAGCAATGGAATCATAGGATTAAATAGTGTTTATTCCCGGGGATTTCTTTTTCATTGTTGGAGTCACATAGTCTCTCCAGAGAGAGAAAGAGAAAGAGAGAGAGAGAGAGAGAGAGAGAGAGAGAGAGAGAGAGAGAGAGAGAGAGAGAGAGACAGACAGAGAGAGA
>NC_022021.1:44426658-44441505 GCF_000317375.1 Microtus ochrogaster
AGAGAGAGAGAGAGAGAGAGAGAGACAGACAGAGAGAGACAGACAGAGAGAGACAGAGAGACAGAGAGACAGAGAGACAGAGAGACAGAGACAGACAGAGACAGACAGACAGACAGACAGAATATATGTAACTATGGCCCAGGTAAAATTACAACAATTCTAGCTAGTTGACCTCAATGCATATGCCAGAAATATATTTTGAAAAAACACAACTTCTCTAGCAAAATTTATTAGGAAACTTGAAATTACCCAATGAAAAATAAAATACATCCTTATTCCTCACCCTGACAAAACTCAACTGCAAGTAGATAGAGAACCTCAACAGAAGACCTGATATTCTAAAACCAATGAAAGAAAAATGTAAAAAAAATGCACATAAATTTATAGTCCCAGGAAATATGGCCAACAACTAACAAATGAGACTTCATGAAACTAAGCAGCTTTTAAAGAGCAAAGTAAGTAGTCAATTAGTGTTCAGAAAACATTTGATTTGTATGTATCATTTATAGATGACACATGATCCCTCAAATATTTTTGAAAAAGGAATGAAGCCCAACCCTAAACAGTAAGCAGCTTCTCTAACTTCTTGTACAATAAAAGTTCAGAGTCCTCAGATGCTGTTTTAAAAACAGTCTGCATTCCCAGTCCAAGCTACAAGGATCTTAAAGGGACAGTGTGAAAGGCAGCCTGCACGTCCTGAGATCTAATGTGAAACAACGTGCAAAGTTTTGACACTTATTGTAGAGCACTGAGAGAACATGAAGGAGTCATTCATCTTTGTGAGACAGGATCTCACTATACAGCTGCACTTTGTCTGCAACTTGCTATGTAGCTCAGGTTTGCTTCAGACTCGTGGAAACCCATCTCATTCTGTCTCTAGCATACAGGGACACTAGGCATGTTCCATAATGCCAGACTAGTGTGCTTCAATTGATTTATAGGAAAAAGATGCTTAATGTTTTCAGGTCTCAAGATAGTAAGAATGGATGACTATACTTCCAGTGAAGATGAAAATTTGGTCTATAAATTCAAGGAAATACAAAATACAGCAAGTGTGGATATACAACTTGGAGGCATTTTGAAGCATGCTGTTGCAATAGCCAGTATTTAACCTCCTTGCCTGGAGTTTAAAATAAGCTACATGGTGCATCAGTAGGTAAGTCTTGAAGGATATTTCCAGAGAGGTTTAACTAGGAAAGAAAGACCTACCCTGACTTTGACCAGCACCATTATTGGGCCTGAGGAATGTGTAACAAGGAGAAAGCAAGCTAAGCAATCTTTACTTTATGAGTGAAGGTACAATGAGACCTTCCTCACATCCTGCAACATTAGCCAGAGTAGCTCTCCTAGCATGGTGTCTTTGGTAGTATGGATAAGTAACCTTAAACTGAACAAAAGTCCATCCTTCCTTCCACATTACTTCTGTCAGAAAACCTGGTCCAACCGTGGGAAAACTAACACATACAGTCATTGTTGCTAGTCACAGTGATGTTTATTTCTAGAAGACATGGAAGTGTTCTCTTTATAGTTCCTTATAAGAGAAGAATGCTGATTGATGATGATCAGCATGCATTTTGAATGCAGCATACAGCATTAGGACGTAGATTAGAATTTATGATACGGTTTTACAGCGTGTGCATAGTTTTAAATCAAAGCCAAATGTCTCCGAAGGATTCTGCAGTCGTCATCTAAACTCACAAGATGTGGTAGCATGTCTTTATTGTGATTCTTCCCACAGTTCCTACGGTGTTCCTCTCTTTCATTCTTCTGATTCATCCCCGCCTCATTGTCTCCCTCTGTATTCCTCTATCTTCCTCCTCTTTCTGGCCCTCCTTTACTTGTGGCAATTGCTACAAATTCTTTACAAACATCTCACGTGTCTTCCTGTGACATAATTTGTAAGACCTTGCACAGTTGATCATCAGTAATAGTGGTGCCAATGACAGGAATTTTCTTTGATTTGTTAAATTCAATCATAGGTTATTCTGAGGGATGAATTAGGATCAGCTTTAATATGTTTACTAATTTTTCACTTTTCCTATTAATGTTGAAGTGTTTCTTTTAACTCCACTGAGTTAAAGTATAGTACTTTCATAAACATAATATCAGATTAAATTGCTGTATAAAGGTACACATAATTTGATTATTAAGAATTGTATCTATTTTGATGTAAGAATGTTCAGTAAATGGTGGGAAAAGAAAGATATTTGATTATCCGAAATCAATAAAAGACAGCAAGTCAATGGTTAATCAGTCCATTTCTCCTTGCAGCCACGCTCAGTCTTTTGCTTTGAAATCTCATGTGCTGCCTCTTTGCTTGATTTCATGCCTCATGTCTAAACTCAGGCACAGTTTGAATACAAAAAAAGCTTCTACTATTCAATAATAGTAGATATTCCCCTAAGAATACAATCTGGCTAGTCATATGCTCAGGGCACTAATGGTGACATAGAGAGGCTGTCAATCAATTAAAATTTAGTTGGTTACTTCCACAAAACTTGCAATACTATATTGCACAGTGGCTGTGTCTTGCCTGGCCTGGGGTTATTATGGCTCACATGGTTCACAGCTGGGTGAACACGATGATTAGTGTTCTCCTCTGGTCGTGGTTGTAGCACTTTCTACCAAAATGAAAGACAGTTAGTAAAGATGAAGCTTCCAGGTTGATATCAGCTTAAATTCCCCGTGATCTATGACTCAAGAATATAATGTTTTAAGCAATACGGTAATATTGTCAAGTTTTGGAGGGTACCCAAGAACAATGGCAATTAATTTGGGATCTATGGAACATTTCAGAACTACAACTCTAAGAGAATAACCTATGAGCAGTCAAATAATGTGGTCTTCTGCTTTCTTAAAAACTAAAGGTTTTGCTGAGATTAGAAAAGGAGAATTTTATATTGCAACTTTTTCAAAAGTAAGATTATTGCTCTTCCAATAGGTTCTGTGTTGTGATTATGACAATTCACTGTGTCATTTGGGAAGGTTGCCTTGGTGTATTTGAAATCACTTACATACAAAAATTGATGAATGTCCATAGACATGTATGTGGTTTCTGTGAAAATATTTATGAAATTCCATATATTTTGAAATTTTTATTTTACCTATTAAAATTGTACAAGATAATTATATAAATAGTTTAAACAGATTATCAATATTCTCATGGTCTTCTAAAATCTAAACAGTATATCTGAAAAGTATAATATGCTTTTCAAATAACAGACTAATATTTATAAGGAGAAAAAGTCTTCAAAAAAGAATTATCGTTTAACAGAAATTTTAGTGTGGTTAATTTTTACCAATCAGCTTATAAGTGAGTACATCCATGTTTGTCTTTCTGTGTTTAGGTTACCTCAGTCGGGATAATTTTTCTAGTTCTATCCATTTGCCTAAAAATTCCATGAAATTATTTTTCAATATCTGAGTAATAATCAGTTATGCAAATATGCCACATTTTCTTTAACCATTGATCATAATAGTTAGAAAGTAGAAACAACATACATGTTCCTCCTTCAAAGAATGGTGATGGGAGATTTTGAGAGTAGATCCTAGTTTGAAGAAGTAAGCCATTGAGGCAGTCTTTGAATATTCATTATTTAATTCCTCTTTGAGCTCACTGTCTGCTATTGGAGATGTGGTCATTCATCTTGTGCTTCTGTCTTGCATCTGCCTCTTGCAGAGATGCTTCCTGCTGGGATGGAATCTTACCCCTCTGGAACTGTAAGCTAAAATAAACTCTTTCTTCCCTAAGTTATTTTGGTCAGGATTTTCTATCACAGCAACAAAAACGCTAGCAATAAAAGCATCACTTCTGTACACAAAGACATGTAAGAGGAAATTTAACTTCCATGCTTAGTTTTGAACACATTTTCTGACAAAGTTTGGCTTTTAAATATTTCACAGCTTTGCAGAAAAAATATTCATAATTTTTGGGTGGACTATAATTAATAAACTTATTCTAGCTAAGCCATGGTAACTGGATATATATGAATCTAAGGTAATGTTAATGATGACATTCTTCCATCTTAAAATATTTCCAATGGGCTTTTAAATAACCCAAAAAAGTTGTAAAAATAACACACCCATGTGCTGGAGACGACTACTGTGTTTTGAATAACTAAAATTACCTTTGATGTAGTTATAAGCTAAAGGGCAAATGGAAAAATATGTTGTAGCATACCTATATTAATTCCAGGCAGGGAGATTCTAGTGATACATTATTTAATGGAAATTAAAGATGATACTGCAGGGCTTTCCCTGCCTATTAAAGATAGATTGTTTTTAAACACAGTTACATTTCAACATATTATTTATTCTCACTTCTTAGACTTATTTTACCAAGAGCACATCACTGGAACAAAGGCTAAATCTGTTTTGATGATATTTTAAAACAAGCTGTATTTCCTATTTTATTTTCATAGCTCAAGAATAGTGAAGTATTAAATTTTAATTTTCTGAGGATAAAAAGTTATTAAACTGTTGATACAATTAATGACTTTCGATGGTCAATTTATTTCTAATACTTGCATGAAGAAATGTAATTAAAGGTTTCATAAGAGATATGGTAAAAAGTCCTATGGGGTTATTTGTAGTGTCATGGGAAAGAAATAAAAAAAACACGACTAACTTTAAGAGCTACACCTAAGTCAGACTGTAGCCTTTTCTTAGGACGTAAGCTTGGATATCTACAGAGAATGTGACGGCAGTGGAACTGTCCCAGGTCTGTGTTAACAAGTGTCCAATCATCAGCTCTCAGAGGAAAAGAAAACATTTAAGGAATGTTTTTAAGCTTTGATTTGAAACTTGTGTTGTTTTCTTTAATAAAATTTCACCAAGGATAACCTAAGCCATCAAGATAGATGTTGATAGAGAAGAGGCTTAGAGCTAGACCCAATAAGCTATGGAAGGCTATGTGACAGTATTTCTTTTTTCTTGCTGTGTATTTATTTTTGTTTTTATATCCCCAAAGCAGTTTCCCTTCTCTCCTCTCCTTCCAGTACCTCCTTCTCCAACCCCCCTCCCGTATTCCACTTCTCCTCATCTTTTTCTTTTCAGAAAAAGGCAGGCCTCCTATGTTTATCAACCAGCCACGGCATATCAAGTTGAAGTGAAACTAGGCACCTTTTGTTCTATTAAGGCTGGACAAATCAACCCAGCAAGATAGGAGTATTCTAAAAGCAGGCATAGAGACAGGGTCAGAAACAGACCTTTCTCCCACTGTGAGGAGTCACACATGAAGACCAGCTACGCAACTGTAACATACATGAAGAGTGCCTAGGTCATTCCAAGGCAGGTTTCTTAGCTGTCCATTCAATGTCTGTGAGGCCCTTAAGAGCCCAAGTTAGTTGGTTATAAGTTTTCTTGTGGTGTCCTTGACCCATGTTTATGTATTGGTAGTATTAATAGTATAAGGATAACCATCCTACCCAAAGAATCTTACAGACTCAATGGTATCCCATCAAAATACCCAAAACATTTTTCACAGAAATAGAAAAAAAAAATGTTCAGATTCACATGCAATTGGAAAAGATAGTCAAAGCAAAACTGAAAAAGAAACGGATGAGTTTGTCATTACAGACTGATTTATTATATAGCCCTAGTAATAAAGGCAACATGAAACTTACTCCAAACAGACGTGTAGAATAATGGAAAATATAGAGGACTGATCAGAACGGGAGTTTTATGACTTGGAATTTAGAACCAGTTGATTTTGATAAAGGTGCAAAACACCTACATGAGAAAAGAAAGAATCTTCAACAAATGGTGCTGGGGAAAATTGCATATCCACATACAGAAAAATGTAGTTAAACCTAGATTGATAGCCTTGCATAAAAATTAGATTCGTCTACATTAAAGACCTCATTTTTGAAACCTGGAACACTAAAAAGGCGAGAGAAAAACAACGGCAGTACCCTGCAAAGAACGTGTGTAGGAAAGGAGTTTTTGAACAGGAACTCCATTTTCCAAGGGAATAAGGACAAAACCTGACAATTGGGTCATCATAAAACTGAAAAGCTTCTGAATAAAGCTACAAAAACAATCCAAAAAGTTAGGAGAAAATCAAGAGTGGGAAAAAAATCTTTGCCAGTTACTAATCTGACCAAGGATTAAATATTCAGAATTTTAAAAATAGGTTAGTGATCTAGAGAGTTCTCAAAAAAAAATGGCTATGAATGCCTCAAAACGTGTTCATTATCTTCAGCAATTACAGAAATGCAAATCCGATTTCATTTCATTCTACCGCAGTCAGAAAGGCTAAGAGAAACAAACAACTGTCAGCTAATGCGTGGTTTGGGGAAAGGTGAACGCTCAGTCTCGGCTGAAGTGATTGAAAACTGCTGCAGCTGCTTTGAAATTCTTAAAACCTGAAATAAAATCTACCACATGAGCCAGCTATTCCTTTCCTTGTCACATACCCAAGGAGTTCACCTCACATTCCGTAAACACTGGCTCAACTATGTTTATTATCACCCTAATGATAAAACTCAAGAAATAAAAAAAAGCTAATGATAACAAAAATGGGATTCATAAACAGAAAGGAATTATTCTACTGTAAAGAGAATTGAGACCAGGAAATTTGCATGTAAATGTATAGACCTAGAAAAGAGCATATTGGGTGAGGTGACATAGACCCAGAAAGACAAATGCCACATGTTCTCTTTCATCTGTGGTTCCTAGTTCCAAATCTCCAGATGTATATAAATAGCATGAAGTAACCACAGAAGGCAGGAACAAATAAAGGGACCACAGTTGTGTACGGTTTTGTGTGTGTGTGTGTGTGCATGCGTGCGTGCGTGTGTGTGTGTGTGTGTGTGTGTGTGTGTAGTATACAGAAGAGAGGAGAGAACTTATTTCACTGAGCTAGCTTTGGATACCTTTATGATACAGGGCTTGAATTCATTGAATATAAAGGGAAAGGCTATGGAAGCTTTTGCCAAAGGAATACAACATCTCTGACTTCTTTTTCAAATAATCATTGACCCAGTTTTCAAAAAACAAATCAGTATCAACTTTTTATATAAAACAATGGGTTTAGAAGTTGACTGTGGTTTGTCATATTCAGCAGTAACGGAGGAGAGTATCTTGAGGGAGAAGAGGTGTGGCATAAAATCAGGTTAAGGTAAGTTACTTGCGTGCACTTGGAGGATAAAATGTATTTTCTATGACCTTGATTCAGAATGCTTATAGAGGATAAAGAATAATGAGTGTGATGTCTTTTAATAGGGGAAGAAATCTCCCACGGTACCTTGGTGAGGTGAGATGATAGAGTTTTAAAGAGGACTGCAGGTTGTTTTCTCCCTGTGTCTGCATGCTCGTTCAATGGGCAATGACTATCCACAGACTATGCTAGCTTCCCCCTTTATCTGGACTTACAAGTATCATAAACTTTCCTGGGCTTTGTACTACAAGGAAGTATAATAGGGGTGGTTCTATTTAATTCTCACCTGGCCATATTTTGGGATTTTATAGAACATGGAAATGTAGAAGATAATTCTGGATTCTAATTCTTAGCAATGATGCAATCATAGATGGGAACTGTATCATGTCTTGAATTCAGGAGGCTTTTGAGAAGACCTCAACCAAAGTTTTATGATGTAAAGGGCATCCACTTATCAGGAAACTGACAAAATCTGTTCTTTATCACTGGCGATGTGCTTCCTAGAATTTCAGAAACATGTGTAAGAAAAATGAGTGTGGCTTCTTCTGCATTCAAAAAGAGTTGGAAAGTAGGTCACACAGCTGGTAGCTTGAGAAGAATGCAGTCTTTCCATTTCTTTTAAAGTTACCTACATAGAAATGTTGCTGAGTTTGCTTCTTCAGATTGGGTCAGGTGAATTTTAATTCAGCTAATATACTTTAATCAATGTCACAGGAATCCCATGGAGAGTTACATCTCTGCCCATTGTGCTGCAAGAAGTCCCTACTCATGAGAAGCTTCTGTAACAAAATGTGTGTTCTAAGCTCAAAAAGCTAAAACAGTGTGTAGTGCAGGACAGTGGAGCTAGGACATAGTTTTGTTTTTATGTTTTAGATTTGTGTTTCATAAATACTGTTTGTGGTAATGCAGTTTCAGTTCCTTTATATTCTTGGAAGGTTCCATACTTCTGCAATAATGCACTGTCTTCACTTCAAAACCTCTTGCTATGAAGACATGCACTGCTCTGTACCGGCATTTCTTAAGGAGACATCATTTTACTACACCTCTATGTAACATGCAGACTTCAGTTGCTGCCCCAAGTTTGTAACCAAAAGCGTTGAAATGCAGTGTACAATGCAGTGCAGCTTTTACTGAGAGAAAACATGAACTGGGCAAACGAAGAAATAAGAGAAGTGTAGTTTCTCCTCTTCTTGTGGCTGACAGTACTGTCCTTTAAAATATGAATATTTTTGTTTTACATGACGATGTCATTTTAATTCCAGTAAGCACAGTTTTTTTTCTGGGACCACAATGATTCTTTAAATTCATATTTAATAGTCAACATGAATCATAATGATACAGAATCAGAATTAAATAGAGATTGCTCTAAAGTATAGTATAGTATCTCATGTTTCCCAAAGGAAGCATTCATTGTGTGCAAACCAGGGTGTCCTATTAGGAAAACTTTAATATTGGCAGAAATACAGAAACCTGGAGTTAAAAGCCACTATGACTCTGCTTCTTTGGAAATAGGGCTTGAATCACTCCATCATGTAAGTAACTACAATTGGCTAATGTTATTTTCTAAGAAGTATATCATAATGGAAGAAAGCAAATTTAGAGTATCAGACATAGCCATTTATGTAGTGTTCATTTGCTCAAGAAAGTGCTAAGTAATGCCGGCTCTTCTGGAGTATTTATTGACATATGCTTTCATTTGCAAAATTGCCCTAGATTAGAGGATAAATTACCTGACTACCTCATATATGCAAGCTATTCTTTTGGTCATTTCTAGTCTGTCATTTCCCTTAAGCTATAGAACAGCCAGGATGGATATTACTGCACCATTTGAAGCTGTCTCCCCATCTTCTCCACTTGTCTTGCTTTCCCAGACTCCCCCCCCTCCCCAATATATTTTTGAAAGAGAATCCCTCAGGTTTTGGTTTGACAGGTACAAGTGGTAGAGTACATTTTGATTAAAAAGGAAAAAAAAGTCACACCTCTGGTGACCAAGACTTGCACAGAATTGGAACTTTCTATTTTCTGTCTCTACTTCCTTTATTTGTTCTCCTATATAACACCCTCATCCCCAAAGGTCTCAAAATAGAGTTTTGAGAAGTCATCTCCTGAGCCAGCTTTAAGTATATCCGATTCTTTCAACCAGTTTTGGACTCAAGGTCTTTGATGTATGCTAAACATAAAAAGTCTGAGATTCTTAAAACAATGAGATTAAAAAGGGATAAAATTGATAAAATCAAGACCTAATATCCAATTGATTGAAGCATTTTATCTCAACATCGGAGGATAGCTGAATATTTTCTCAAGTTTTCAGATGGAGTTATGTTTCCTCTTGTATACAGGTTTAATTTTGTAGTTCATGTTGGAGTTGTCACTTATGGGTAGAGGATGTTTTCAACAATGCTACACATCCAGAGCAGTTGTTTTAGAAAGAAATTCTCTTCTTCACTCATGCTTTTCCATGGTTCTCTGCATGTTGTCGTAGGAGGCCTAAAAACACATTCTCAGTTTCTCACAGGTTGAGCCAATGCTCATAGGTGAGACAGGGGATGGAAGAATATATATTTTTATCTTTATGATTTTTTCTGGATTTGGCTCAAAAAAGAAAAGTAGGGTTCTGAATTATTGTAAAGGATTATTAACTTCATTGTAGCAGTTCATAGTGACAAAGGTATAGAGATATTAGTTGGTCATGTGTCTGATTACTAAGAAATGGTAGTAATCACGTAAAAGAGTGAAGACACTCTCCTGTCTTCAGGACAGATAGTGGATATGCAGCTAGAACAATTTAGCCTGATGGTGTTCCTGTGCTAATCCTAATTTCAACCTAAGGAACAGCATACCGAAAAGGTGCTTTTCAGACATATGAGAAAGTCTTCTGTTGCAAAACTCCTATAAGGCCCCTTTTAATCTTATCATTTTCAGAGTGACTTACACTGGCAAAGTTCTTGAAGTAAATAAGAAAAAGGAAAAAAAAAGACAAGTGAGCAATTTACAGTCTAGAAATGCTGTCTGAAGATGAGGCAGGCTGAGAGACAGTATCACCACGTGAAAGGTGGGAAAGTGATATATATCATTATACCCAAGAAAATCTGGAGGCTGAGGAAGTCACAGATGAAGATCTTTAATGCTTTTCAAATGTATCCAGGAGCTTGGGCAAATTAAAGTTTATGTAAGAAATATAGTGATTGCCTTCCAAAAGAGTACATTGTTTGGTCCCATGCTAAACCCTTTAAACACAAACATGAAGCATAGTTTTCAAAATTCAACTAAGCATAGTTAACAAAACACACATTGGTAAGATAGAACAAGAGAGCTGATACACGTTAAGGTTATGTTTTTAACCACATAGCTGATGTTGGGCAAAGATGAGCCGTGAAACTAAAATATATAAAATAAATTAGATGGAGCGGGAGGGCTGTGAGTTCTGGCATAGTCAGATAAATATCAGATCACGGCTATTAGAAGAGTTCATGTAAAAATAAAGTTTCTCAAGAAAAAAGGAAGTGATAAAGATTGGGAAGATGGAGCTTGTTCATTGTAGGAAAATCAGAAGTAAGAGGTAAACAGAATCTACCAATCAAAAGAGGCTTTCTTGTTCGTTATCAGTGAATTACAATTCAAGGTGTGGTTGTATATTGAGTATGTTATATGCTACATGTTTGTCAAATTTCATAATAAGAAGGAAATTTTACTTGTAAACATGTGCTGATGTTAAAATTAAAATTTCTAATGGTGTATTCCCCATATAATATTACAGCATTTACACAATAGATTTGATTGCAATATTGTTTTCTTCTTCATATTGTGACATTAACATTAAAGTTTACCCAATTGTTGAAGTGTTTGCCCAATTGTTAAAATATTTACCCTATTGTTTTAGTAAATGCTATTCAGCTGAATAGGAATGCTAGCTCTTATTTCTACTCAAGAAGAAGGTTATTTTCCAGGTAGTTAAGTGAGCATTGAAAGACATTGTGAAAAGAAACATAATTTAATTTTTTAAATTTTCAATGTAATAAATATCAATTAAAATTAAATTTTGTTCTTCATTAATATGTATATTCTTGATGACATTTAAATTTGTGAAATAAAGTAATTTTGTACATAAACTATGAACTATTTTAATTTAAAATTCACTGAATATAATTAACAGTAAAAGTTGTTTATAAAATTTCCATCTAAACTACTACCAATGTGCATTGGTAGTTAGTGAAAACTATTGATAGGCTAGTCTAAAGGAAAGAGACTTTTTAATGTTACCGTTTATTGTTATTATCACTATTATTGACTTCTGTGTATATCTTAAAACTATAGGATATTAAAACTATTATAGTAATTAGATACTTCTGTGTTGCTTTTGTAAGATCTAATGTACTCGTTTTCTCGATGTGAGATAATTTTGGTTACAAATATAGTTTGCATTTTGATAATTTCTACTATTCAACCTTGTTCCTATACACCTTAAATGTTTGTGATGGCTAAACTTAGCTGTCCGTTTGGCACACCTAGAAAAAGGGAACATCAGATGAGTAATTGCCTCCATGAAACTGGACCGTGGCCATGTCTGTGGGGCATTTTCTCGATTGCTAGTTGCTGCCCACTGGCAGCATTCCTATGCCTGAGAAAATGGGTCTGGGTTCTATAAGAAAGGTAGCTAAGCAAGCCAGCTATCAGTGTCTCTTCAGGTTTCTGCTCTGATTTTTTTGTTTGTATTCCTTTTTTATATTAGTCAAGGTGCTCTCGCTTAAATAATTGGATTAATTGAAAAGTGCATTTTCTGCAATGTAGACTGCCAATAAAATTAGAGTAATATTTAACTTTATTTTGCATGAATGAAATGAAAATTCCAGCTATAAAGGAAAAGAAAGACAAAACTAATATGTCTCTAACTTTGTTGCATATAAAATCAACATTTCTCATGCTTTTCATAGAAACATTTAGTACTCTTCTCCTTGTCTATAGTTTCTGGATAGATGGTTTTTTTACCCACCATTTTGTTGTTATTATTAAAATTTAAGACTTTTATATCTCAAGTAAGATGCTACAAATAGTTAGTAGTTTAATCACAGTTAATATTTTCTCATTCCTCACAAGGAGACACATTAAATTTAAATTATTAAACAGATTCTGTAAGGTGTTAGTAAATCTTTTTTAAAATTTATCAATTCCTTAAGCTTTTTTCACAACATATTAATAAAGCTATGATAAGCAAAACTACACTAATCAAAAGGTCACTAGTAAATGATTGCAGTTGTTCAGTGGAATGCAAATGCTTGCTGCTCAGAAAACAAAGTTAAATAAGAAAAAACTTTCATTGGGAGATCAATATTGACAGAGAAAATATGAGGCTTCATCAAGGCAGCTTATCTAACAAGCACAAGGCCTGAGGTTCTGATGTCAAGCCCAGACTAAAAGGAGAACAAAGAGATTCATCTAATTGGGGTGATGTCATGTGAATAACCTATATTATCGAGTTAGTGGAACTTTATTTCTTGACAGGTTTTCTCATAGTGAAATTACTTTAGTGGATTATTCAGTTTATTGAAATATAATTATGCACAAGAAACTGGAAAAAGCCTATTCAGCTAAAGCATTCAAATGATTACATTTTAGTAACTGAATTAGGTAAATTGATGCCTACATGAAGGAGACTTCATCAGAAATTCTAATTCTGAGATAAACATTTACTTCTTATCTGAAAATTTATGAAAATATGTGATAGTATAACACCATTACAAATGGCCAAAATAGATATGGGTCTATTTTCATTCTTCTACATGTTGAGGAAATGTTCAACATCCTTAGTCATCAGAGAAATGCAAATCAAAACAACTCTGAGATCCCATCTTATACCTGTAAGAATGACCAAGATGAAAAACACTGATGCCAAGCTGGTACAATTCCTTTGGACATCAGTGTGGCGATTTTTCAGAAAATTAAGAAATAACCTCCTCAAGACCCAGTAATACCACTTTTGGACATATAACCAAAGGATGCTCAATCGTGCCACAAGGACATGTGCTCAACTATGTTCATAGCAGCTTTGTATGTCAAAGCCAGAACCTGGAAGCAACCTAAATGCCAGTTGATCAAAGAATGAATAAGGAAAAATGTGGTACATTTACACAATGGAATACTACACAGCAGAAAACAATAACATCTTGAATTTTGCAGGAAAATGGTTAGAGCTAGAAAACATTTTGAGTAAGGTAACCCAGACACAAAAAGACAATTGTTACATGTACTCACTCATAGGTGATTTTTAAACATAAAGCAAAGAAAACCAGCCTACAAACCACAATCCCAGAGAAGTCTCCTCATTCCTTTGGAAATTGCTTTTCCTACCCAAGATTTGGTATTATAGTCAAATGTCTCAGTGTTCGTTGTATGCAGGATCCATTCATCCATAAGTGCTAATCTAACCTCTAAAGGCCCAAGTATCTTTTTGCATTCTAAGTTGGCATTTCCAAAAGCCAGAGATTCAATAAGTACTCATCTAGCATCTGGGTCTGTTACTCCCATTTGTACAGCCTTAGTTAATCTTTGTAAAAAATAGTCACTAAAGGGTTCTCTCTGGCCCTGTTTAACCCTGGTATATGATTCACTTCTTTTTCCTTTTTCTTGAATCCTGTCACAAGCATTAAAGTCTGCTTTGAGGCATAGGAACAAGATTTGTTCATCATAAAGAGCTTGAACCTGTGGGTCACCATAAGTGCTCTCACCTAGAATTTAATCTTCGAAAGTCTGAAGTCCTTTTGCTTTTCCCTGTTGTTTTAAAATTTCTGCCTCTTCCCTGAAATAACATTTCAACATCAATTGAGGCCCATCATCCAGGACTGCTGAAACTAAGTGAAGCCAGTCATGTGGTATCGCCTTAATGCTAGAAGCCCATGTGTTTATTATCTCCTTAACAAATGTGAATTGCAAGACATAAGTTACGACAGCTTGCTTAATTTCTTTTAGATTATTCATTACTATAGGTATCCATATACCTTCTTTGGATCCTTTGTGCCTTTATAACTTGATGCTTTATTAGAGTAGATTACAAGGTAGGAAACTAAAACCCAGGGTAAGTTATCTCTGATAGCTACTGGTGATCTTGAATCCGGTCCTTGTGCCTTTTCCCCTTGTTCATCAGCTCTAATAATTTCTTCAATTATTTCAAATCCTTTTTATCATTGTATTCTGTAAATCCTGAATCTCCTGGCATATGTATGTATATATATATATATATATATACACATACATATATATATATATATATACATATATATATATATTTCATTGAGGCATCTAACCTCTGGTCCTCATTCTGCTTATGTGATTCCAAGGTCTGAAGTTTTTACTTTAAAGATAATACCTCATCCTTGGGCATTATTTGGACAGTGGGCAGATTGCCATCCTGGAGAGATATTCTATCTGCTAACCTATCATAACTTTTTAAACAAATTTTGACTGTCAAATTCAACAGTATGAACTCTTTCAGATAATTTTTCAGTACCCTTAGACATGGATTTAATTATGTCTGTAAAGTTAATGCTACCCTTTTCAATAGTATTAATTTTTTTCAGATAACTTTTGATTTAATCCTGTCAGGTAGTTGTCCATTATTAGTCTGTAAGATTGTATCATTTCTAATAGTGTCTCATTCTTGGATCTGTTATCAAACCATTTTCTTTTTTTTTTTA
>NC_022021.1:44443329-44453256 GCF_000317375.1 Microtus ochrogaster
AGTGTGCTCGGACTGATATTGAGGTCTTTGATCCATTTGGACTTGAGTTTTGTGCATGGTGATAGATATGGGTCAATTTTCATTCTTCTACAGTCAAACCATTTTCTTAAGGATATCATATGAAGAAAAAAACCCGAGTCTCAATATCCAATAAATGGATGTATCACTATAACCATATAAGCCTTTTAATATGCAATTCATAGTATTAGCAAAAATGTTACTAAAAGTTTCAATGTTAATGTAGTCTACTATTATATAACTTTCAAGTTTATTGATTTATTAATTACCTGTTATGAGATCTAGTAAATTGTTTTAGGTGTAATAATCTTTATTGTCTAACAGGTGTTGTGGTTGCAGAGTTGCGACTAGCGGTGCAACCTGGTGCCGCAAACAGTCTGAACCACTTAGGTTTCCCCACCTTGGTGCTTGTTAAATACGGAGAAATATGCTTTGCTTGACAAATTAAAGCAATTAAATCAATTCTGTACACAAAGCAAGAAGCCCAGACAGAACTCAAGAGCTGGGAGTACAAACTGGAAGCTGCATGGAGCTTCACAAGTCACCATGGGTCGGGGGGTGCTGAAGGGAATACAGCAATTGGTGGGGTGGGGGAGGGTGCTCGAGCAGCATGCAGTTATCTCTGCTGTAGCGGGGATTTTACAAAAATCAAACAACAACAACAACAACAAAAACGCTTACATAAAAACAGGACAGGTGAGCAGGGGTGGAAGACTCTCTGGGCTGCCGGGAGAGAGAAAGCAAACACACGCTCTATACCAGTATATCTAGTATATGAGGCCCCGCCCATGGATAACTTAAAGGCTATTGGCTGCAGGAATACCTACAGCTTATATGAGGAATTTGTAATAATATGTAACATTATTGCCACTTTTTATGTTATTAAAGTGTTCAATCATAGTTTTCCTGTTATCGGGAGTTTCATTTCACAGGTTTTCACTTACTACAGTCAACTGCAGCCCAGAAATACTAAAGAAAAATTCAAGATAGAAATAAATTTTCAAGTTTTAACTTGTACTATGGTGAATACTTGGTAAATCTCATAGTAATGATGCACATAAAATGACCATTGGTTAGGCTATATTTGCATTCTATAACCATTACAGATCTTTCTAATAATGCGCACATAAAAGGTTAGGTCACTGTTTAAGTGACCCATATCAGAAGTTTGTATTGCACTGATGAGATAGCACAGGAGGCAAAAGAAATTGAGGACAAAACTCACAACCTGAGTTAGCTATCTGGGACCCTCACGGTGAAAAATCGAGAGCTGATTTCTGCAAGCTGTCCTCTGACCTCCACCAATGTGCCATGGTGTGCTATCTCCACACACAAAAATAAAGAGCAAAAAATAAATGTCGAGTTGAAAACTAGATTTTTACTAATGCTTTAATATTATAAGATTTACTATTTACAAAAGAGCTATCATCGTTTTAAAATAATTTTTGATATATTAATAAATTAAAACTAAATTTGCTAATAAATTATTACACTTAAAATACATCCCTTCTCAAATCCTTGTGAACAACACCATTATTGTGTTTCTGTATTATCTTTTCTATTTTCATTATGCTCTCAGAAAAAAATAATCCTAATCCATTTGACAACGATTAATTATTTTATCTCCCATGTTAATAAAAATGTTTGCTTGTCCAAAGCCATGAATATTTTTCAGTTTTTCTTCAGTAATTTTGAATTTTTTTTTATTTTCGAGACAGGGTTTCTCTGTAGCTTTTTGGTTCCTGTCCTGGAACTAGGCTCTTCTAGACCAGGCTGGCCTTGAACTCACAGAGATCTGCCTGCCTCTGCCTCCTGAGTGCTGGGATTAAAGGCATGTGCCACCACTGCCCGGCAATTTTGAATTCTTGTTAAAAGTTTATATTAAACTTTTGTCTCTTCCATAAACAGTATGAAGTGAGCTTTTGGGTTCATGTTTTTCTGTATGCCTTATACAAGTTTTTGAAATGAAAGAATTGACTTATATTTGCATATCAAGGCAAGGGATAGTTCACACAGAAAGAATCAAAGAGTAAACTTAGTAAAACTTAGTAAGATTGCAAGTCACTTCATCAAAGATAACAGAATGCCAATGGGCAAGAAAGGCTTTTTATTATTAAAAGATATAAATGAGGATATGAAAGAAAATTACAATTTAAAAATCATTATTAAGATGATGGATGGATGACTCTCTCCCTGAGGTTTGTACAGTAGTTGACAGTTGCAAGTTGACTAATTAGCAACATGAACATCCCATATAATTAACTTCTGATTGACTGAAAGAAGCACAAAGACGTAGGGGATCATAGGGTTCCCTGTGAAGTCTGCCTTTGGTACATCTGTTCACCATGTAACAAATTATGATGATGCATACTTTGTGGACATCTAGCTGCCTCCAGAGCCTTGGAGTTTGTTAAAGGACCCCATCGTCACTGAGCAACTCTGAAACTGAATCTCAATCTATTCGTCTCATGTGTACTGAAGGCATAGGGTGTCAGAGCTGGATGAGTTTAAATCACTCCAATGTGAACTTTCACCAATGATGGCAAAACATCACAGAAGGAGACTGTTGATATGAGTGGTTTCCCTAAAACTCACTCTTAATTGGGAAATTTTAATGTGACTACATCCCACTTAGAAAAGTCAATGTTGCCGTGATTAAGTTGATACACGTTGAAGAACAAATACAGTCAATAAAGTGACTCCGTTGACTCTCTCATATCAATAGCGCATGATGCTCTGGGGTTACCAAGAAGAATAGGACAGTGGGGGTACAGAAGAGCTGGTAACGTTCCCTTTGTAAACAGGAAGTGTGTGGAAAACAAGGGTGAAAGTCCATTTACTCCATCTTAGACTCTGGGTGTTTGAGAATTACAAATGCTGAAGTTACCGTGATCGACTCTGTCACCGTAATCTAGTGCCTCTTTTACTGAAAACCAGAAAGTAGAACTGCTCTGTCATAGCCATTTAGTTATCGTGGTGCTTCAGGGAGCTGAGAATTCTACTGATATATGCAATAAGACTGAGGTCTGGCAGAGGTGAATTATTTTATTTAAAACTTGTTTGTGTCACTGTGATGCTCAACTGCATTAAGAAAGACAGGCTTGGCTTGGCCCCTCCTGCTGTGTCCATGCATGGAAACACCACACTGAACCTCAGCCAGAGGTAGCACATGTCCATAAAGCATAACGAAATGAGTAAAATGGGAGGTTACAAGCTTGTTGGGCCCTAAAAATGAAAGCTCTTTTTCTCATAATCCAGAGAGTTATTGAGATATTCTTACTCATTGTTTCCTCTAAATGCTTGTCTAGTTGATTTGTGAATTTCATTTTAATATTCTATAATCTTATTTTCTCAGCAAGGTTTATTCTACTGACCTGAGAGCCTGCATGGTTCTGAACTAGTTCCTCTGTACACACATGGTTTTTAGCTTGGGGTTCTTGCGGGACTCTTAAGAAGGTGAGTGGGAGTGTCTCTGACTCTTCTGCTTACTAGTGGGACCCTTTTCTTCCTACTGGGTTGCCTTTTCCAGCCTTGGTATGAGGTTTTATACCTAGTCTTACTGCATATTCTTATGCCATGTTCAGTTGATATTACCGGGAGACCTGCTTCTTTATGAATGAAATGGAGAAGCAGTGGATTTGGGCAGGGACTTGGAAAAGGCAAGTGAGGCAAGGTTGCATTCAAGATACACTGTATGAGAGAAAAATAAAGTTTTAAAAAATAAACAAATATATACAAGCTCCCCCCCCCAAAAGAAAACAAGCATACATGCAAAAACACCATTAAGATCAAAAGACACAGCATCAAACCCAAGCCAGATATGAAAGGGAACCACAGGGTTATGTGATGTGAGTAGAGCCACTGGGAATCCCAAGACTTTACATTTCCTCCTTCATCAACTACATGACAGTGTCTACTTTATTTCCATGGTTTCATAACCAGTTTGCTAGGGGTTCTTTGGAGCCAGTGTGAATGTCTAGTTTGCTTTCTATCTTTTTGTGTTCAGAGTTCTTCATGAACACACCTGAGATCCTATTGATCTTTACTATCAAAGAACAGCCTACATATTTGATACTAGATTCAAAGTCACTTGTGTTTCTTTCAGTCCTTAGTAATAAATGCATTGCCCTGTACATGCTTGGTGAGCTCTTCACAACTGAACTACATCTTTATACCCCAAATCGCATTTGGTTGCATGTTTCGGAAAACACTTTCATCTTTCACACTGCTAAAATATGTTTTACAAGCACACAAGATTGGGCTTTTAAAACTGGGAATTCCTTCTGAAATAATAGCATAGCATCCATATTAAGAAAAGCAGTACAACTGATGCAAAAAGCCTAAGCATAAACACTTTATACAAAAATTAATGTAAAAAATTTACAGAAAAGGTATATATTTCAGTGAAAGCTGTAATCATAGGATAGCAACATAATTAATGTGTAAAGCATATATGCATTTAAAAGTTTACATATATAATTATGAATAAATGTGTACTTATAAATGAACAAAAATTCTTCTTCCAGAAGGGTTCTGTTATGCTTTCTGACCCCTACAGATTTGATTGTGTTTGACACAACAATAATGAGAATGATCAAATCATAATTCATGAAGTCTGTCTTCTGTCACTTTTCTAGACTGAAGGTGAGATTCACTGTCCCTTAACTACTGTCATGAAACCCTTGCCAGCTTTCAGACTGGCTGGGTCAAGATGAGTCTTATTGTTACAAAACAAACTAAAGAATGTCTTTAGAGGCCATTCAGTTTCTTCATCCCAAGTTACAGATCTCTGTGGATTGTCATGTTAAATTAAATGATAACAGAGTGTGTTCACTTTTCCATTTGGAGTTTGACTTTTAGAAATACACAATGGACATCTTACGAGCTGACATATTTTTTTCCCCTAGGCAGAATGGTTTTTTTTTTTCATGACGTTTTGATTGATGCTTCATTTGGAGGTAAGGCACAATACAAAGATAAAAAAAATTCTACTTTATTTTGTAAAAAAAAATTGTAAATAGAAGAGAAAATTTTTAATAATAATATGCTTAAACAAAGAGATTCTAATTTTACTCAAAAATATATAAGATAACAATATATCATTGGAAAATTATTTTAGAACAGTTATGATAAAGCTTCCTGATAGAAGAACGGTGAACTAAACTTTGCTGTTTATTGTTTTAATATCACCCTATCAGGCAAATTTGTGGGAGTAAGTGCATGAATTACAAACTAAATCTGGATGAGATGAACTCACAGAAGCATGGTAACTATCTGGCCTTAAATGGATATCTAGAGGCATCTTCATGTTGCTTAGAGGACATTATGGGTGAAAGCAAGAAACTTTGGTTTAATAAACATAATTATAAAATATTCCCTTAAACAATAATTAAGGCTGGAGGGCTACTGATAAAATTTCACTATGTGTACAGCACAGCAACATCAATTACCTGACTTGAAGCTTATAAAATTAACCCACTGGTTCCAGTCCTCTTTAGACAAACTCCCGGCTATAGCTGGTCTTTCTTCCTTTCAAGATGGTTTTTCTTTCCTTTTATCATATGTCATAGGACCCCAAGGGCTTTATTTCACAGCTTCTTATTGTCAAATTTCATGCAAAATCTCTAAGCCATTCAATTCTCTCTGAGTTTAAATTAGCGCACATGTGCATACACACCCCGTGTGTTTAGATATCTGTATGTATTCGTATATGTGCTAGTAAACATGTGGACGGCTTCCTAATCAGAATATTAAAAGTCAAACTGCAGCACACCTATTAAATCCCTTTACTTGAAAGTATAAAACTGATGGGGACTTCTGTGCAATCTAGTTTCCCAATCATTGGATCCTTCTTTAGTTTTCCTCATTACGGCTAGCTGCAATTTGTTTCCAGATTCCTCCCTGTTTCAGACGTCCTACAACCCTTTCTGCTGTACACCTTGTGTCTTTGTTTCTCAGCTTCATGTTCCTTTCTTGTGTGAAGGACCTGCCTCCAACTCTTACCCATATTCTTCCCATTCTTTTCAGAATGTCCTCAGTCCTCTTAGAGGCAAATTTGTCTTCAGGAGAGACACCTTCCCTCCAGGCTTATCCTGTACACATTCCCAAAACCCCTGCACGAAGTCCGTATTATTTTGTTTTATTTTTCATTGGCAATCTCTACTTCATTTTCTGAGTGAATACCTGTTGCTGGGCCAAAAGCCCAGTACTTGCTTTCACAAGAAGTATAGAAAATGACAGAAATCTTCCTGTTTCCACTCCCAAAGTCTGAGCTAGGATTACAAATTTTCCTTTCTCTATGTATTCTGGAATTCAGGACTCATGCTTGTACCGGTTAAGGCACATCCACAGCCCCTCAATGGTTATATTTTCATTTCCCTCGATTAGACTGCTGGCTTCCTGGCTCCTATTTTCTCACTATATAATGCTTGGCATGAAATACCACTACACTGAGATCCTAAGGAGGTACTGGATAATAAGTTAACTGTGCTCTCTCGAGCAGAGCTGGTTAATAAATTAACTGTGTTCTCTGCAGCAGAGGGGACATTTATTAAGTTGAGAAAAGAAGATTCACTTAGTGCTCTTTGTACAGTTGCTATAATGACCACGGGTTTTTCTCCACTCTTTTCATGTAGAACAGACAGTTTCCCAAATTTAGACCTCAAGATTGACAGAAACAGTTTAAAGACAGAAGACTTCATTAAGATTAAATCTAAAGTTTACACTAGAGGCAGAATTGGAAGTGTTCATTCTTTATGGCTGTTGTCTTTCAGTCAAATAATATGTGGTCTATTTTAATGTTTCTATTCATCCCAGTAAAAATGCAAGGATTTTACATAAAAATGTAGGTTGTTTGAATATCTCACTGTCATTCTGTGATTTGAGAATCACATTGTTTCCTATATATCATTTATGAAACTTACATTGGTTATAAAAGTAACAAGAGACAACAATATAGAAGAAAGTTTCTTGTATTTATAAAATTGATACAACATAATTACTTATTTTTATTAAAAATGATGCATCAGAATTACTTATTTATTTTTTGTTATTATCTAAGGAAGTCTAAACTTAAGAAACGCCTGGACCCACTCAGAGAGAAATAGTGGAATACTTTAGTTGAACTCCTAGAAGAAGGTGAAAGATGAAAACTGTCTCTGGCTTCGTATCGGCCCCCATTTGCTTCTCCTATCTACCTGTTTATCACTATATTTCTTCCTCTGCTAGTGTCTTGGTTTCTCAGCTTCATGTTCAGGAAGCTAGTGTCGCAGGACTGTTTTACTTTTGTATAAATTACTTGTCAACGATTCACAGAATTGCTAACAGTTGACACTGGAGTGGTTCTAAACTTTGGGTCTGGAACCCTACAGATATACAGTTGTATATCCAATATTTACATTATGTTTCATAACAGCAGCAACATTGCAGTTATGAAGAAGTAATGAACCCATTTCATGGCTGGGGGTCACCACCACTGGGGAACTGTAGTGAAGGGTTGTATTGTTAGGAAGGTTGAGAACCACTGGTTTGCAGGACACTGTTATTGCATAGATCATGACCTCACGCAAGTTGTTCTGATGACTTCTCGTTTGTCGTTTGTTTCAGTCTGCACACATAGGAAAGCAACATCACAGAACTGGCTCTGTCTTTTCTTTTGATATTGGGCCACAATTTTGCACTGTATTGACTGAGAATTATTATTATTATTAATTACTATTATTATTATTATTATTATTGCTGTTGTTGTGGTTATTTTGAGTTTGTTTGTTTGTTTGTTTGTTTTGAGACAGGATCTCTATATTTTTTTACTCTCCTGGAACTCACTGTCTAGGTCTGGTTGACTTCAAACTCACAGAGATCCACCTGCCTCTGTCTCCCAGTGCTGAGTTAAAGGGATGGTGGTTGTGGTTGTTTTGAGTTTGTTTGTTTGTTTGTTTGTTTGTTTTTTGAGACAGGATCTCTATATTTTTTTACTCTCCTGGAACTCACTGTCTAGGTCTGGTTGACTTCAAACTCACAGAGATCCACCTGCCTCTGTCTCCCAGTGCTGAGTTAAAGGGATATGCTCCACAGCTGGCATAGGGTGCAAGTTTTAACCATAACCATCTACCTACTGGAGTGTTGCTTGTTGTAAACTACTGTCCCTTCGCTGCAGGAAGTGTTCATTTGTTAGGGGATCTTTGGAGCTATGAGAGTCTTTTGCTTAGTTACCTGTCAGCATAGTGTTTCGTGTGGAATATTCTGTTGGTTGTGCAGAGTAAGTTATACTGGAAAGACTGCATCTCCCTTTATTTTCTCTTTTCTTTCAGAAAAATAAATTATCCACATTATTTCTATTTACTTTACCATGCATGCCAAAGATATTTTTTCTCTTTGCAATTTTCTACCCTGATGTATAATTTCTGCTGGCTTAGAAGCTATAAACATTTTCCATTCCCACACTGTCATGTACTTTTTAAAATTTATATTTTGGAACACTCTCCAGATTTAATTTTTATTTTAATTTCCATCCTTACCATTTGCATTTATACATCTGGGAAACTTCAGCAACTGAAACGTCCTGTGTCTACACTTCTGCACACATCCATTTTATGAAACCAGTAGCGTCAGTTTGCTAATAAAATTACCAAAATATCAGCTATATGTTATCAAAGATAGATAGTGATTTATTGATTTTGCATACACTAATGAATCTATCTTACCATAATCTTTACACTTTCTCCAATATTTAACTTAGGAAATGCATTGTTCACTGAAAATTTTAGCAAGGATTTGTGGGTGGGTTTTCTTTATTCATCCCTGTATCTTTACAAATCCTTTTATCAGGTAGTTTTATAATTCTCATATTTCATATAATCTATGACTGCAGCATTGTCACATGTTCATGCCGATGTGCTTGGCTTTGTCTCCTTTCATCCTGCCAGTGCTCTATAAGTCCTGTCCAGCAGCTTGAGAAGTGAACAGAGGACACAGTGGGAGCCTCGAGCTTTCTCGTTCAAATCCACGTTTTTAGGTGAGATTCGGTTGCATAGCACTGCAACTCAATGCCTGCTGCAGCTCAATGTCCCTCTACCTTGCCTCGTCATTGTGGAAATCACCTCATGCAGAGCCTCCTTAGAACAGGAGGGGAGCAACTCGTGACAGGTTTGACACTCACCAGACATCTTTTCTTCTTGAATGGACCTTCATGGATTATCAGTGCTTGCTGTCAGGTACAACTAAATAAATACTTACCTTTTGTTACTTTCTTCCAGAGCTATAATCCAAAGATTTATGATTTCATTTCAGTTTAAAAAGTGTTCTGCACATATGACTTCTTTCAGGTCCAAATCCACCATGCTTCTCTTACATCTAGGCATAGTCAGTATAAAACAACATGTTCTAGAAAGAGTAGTTTGTATGAGAAGAACATTCCACAGTCCAAATATGATATATACAGTTATGTGAATGTCTTAGTTTTATAAAAATTTAAATACATTCTTTCCAGTGAAATGTATTCACATAAGAATCTACATATGTACATGTCTGTATAAAATTTAGATATTCTCTAACATTAAATAATATGATAAATTTTTCAAACATAGCTAATCACTTGCATAGCTTTTGCCTATATAGTTATTATGTGTGAGTAGCTGTTTTATGTCCCAGACAATATGCAAGGTAATGACTCAGAGAGTGAAGTATTCTGTTATAAATTTATACATATATTTTCCCTCTTGACTTTCTAGTTAACCTCTTATATTACAAAGAAAAAAAGGTGTGTTAACCGCTAGAATTAAAAAACTCAACTAAAAGCCGGGCGGTGGTGGTGCAAGCCTTTAATCCCAGCACTCGGGAAGCAGAGGCAGGCGGATCTCTGTGAGTTCAAGACCAGCCTGGTCTACAGAGCTAGTTCCAGGACAGGCTCCA
>NC_022021.1:44453356-44459259 GCF_000317375.1 Microtus ochrogaster
TACAGAGCTAGTTCCAGGACAGGCTCCAAAGTCACAGAGAAACCCTGTCTCGAAAAACCAAAAAAAAAAAAAAAACCCAAAAAACTCAACTAAATGGATTAAAAGCAATATTATAGTTGAAGATTTTGAGTAAATTCTCAAATCATACAAATATTAAATATCTAATGTCTCTTGTCTTCTAAGTTAGCAAGGCCATCTACATATTTTATCTTTAAGCAAGTGTTCTTTTCAGTACAGCATAAGCTGGGGAAGTGGACATTGGCTCATATCAATCCTGTATTCTAATAGAAAAGCGTAAGTCTAAACAGTAGCACACACACACACACACACACACACAAATGCACAGAGAGCATTAGATTGTAATTAATTTATTAAATAGCATGAGATGTATGTGGAGATAACACAAAAATATGGTTTCACCACAACTTTGAAGGGTGGATTATTTCTCATTGGAGGGCAGCTTTTTTTAAAGTTTTGTTTACATCTTGAAAGAAGCAGATGCATGCAATCACTTGGCAAAAAGAATGTCATGACTGATGCATTGCAGGAAATGAAAGGCTCCAGGTTGCATAGAATGTTAGGTGTTAGTACTGGATGACCTCAAAACAAAACAAAGCAAGATGCCCAGAAAGAATCAGACCTTTTCAGAAAGTAAGGGTCAATGTGCAGTCTTGCCCATGCATGTGCTAATGGAAGAGAGAGACTCATAACACTCTGAAGGGAGTCTTCAGGATGGGGCATAATTCTCATCAGGCAGCTGTCCCTGAATTGCTCTGTAGAGGGCTGACAATAAACTATCATAGGCTTGTTACTGTTTTTAGCCAGGACATGGCAGAAGTATAAAGAAACTGTCTAAACACACTTCAAAACGGAGATGGCAAAATTAGATATGAGCTTTGTAGGGAAGGGCATTGTTTTTGATTTTCCTCTGTCTTTTCTTAGTTTGTGTTGTTTTGAGACAGATATTGAATATGAGACACTTGTAAGCCTGGAAATTTCTATTTCTCAGCTTCCTCAAACTCAGGACCCATGTAGATGAGACTCAGATTGCTAGGATTGTCGAAATAAATGGTCACATCCAACAACAAATTAAATTATTTAGAATATAAATAAATAAAAACAGAAATCAATAACGATCTTACTAAAATTTAATGAAAAAACAAAATAATTGGCAATAACTACACAGGAAATATTCTGGAATATAATATAGTCAACACTCAATACTATTTCCAGAATCCTCCTGAGTACCTAAAAATCTATGAGTAGTTTAATTTTTTATAAACCACAGTACAGTATTTCTATATATCCTATGCACATATTTTAGTCCTTTAAAGATTACTTAAAATAGGCAATATAATTTAAAATTTGCTAAAATTTTAATAATACACTAAAATTCATAGTGTATTATTTAGGGAGTGACAACAACAATAGTATTAATAATAATCTTCAGCTGGTTAGTACACACACATTTCTTTTATGAATGAATTTTTTTCAGTATGTGGTTGGATAAGTTCACTGAAGAAGAATCCAGAGATATGGCAGACCCACTTTTGTAAGCATATATATGTGTATGTGTGCACTTATAAACTATGTATATATATTATATGTATATATAAAGAGTTTCTAAAGCATTTTATGTAAACAAAGCACATATTTTGTTTACATAAAATACTTCAGAAACTATTTTTTATTTTTTATTTTGACATGTCTATATTTTTCTGTCAGTATTCTATGATAACACTCAGATATCTGGTCAATAAGTCAACAAGTCTGCTCTTTTTAAGATACTTATTTTTTATTTCTGTGTCTGTATGTGTGCCTGCATGAGTACATATACACCACATGCTTTTGGGAGCCAGCAGTGACCAGAAGAAGGCCTCAGATGCCTGGAACTAGAACTATAAATGGTTGGGAGGCACCTGATATGAGTGTGGGGAACACAACCTGGGTCCTTTGCAGGAGCAATAGGTGCCCTTAACCACTGAACCATCTCCCAGCTCCCAGCAAACTCTCCTTGGGGAAAAATAATGTAAATTCAAATTAGTATCTTCACAACTGAACTTCATAACAGAAGGTGATACTCAATTAAGATAATTGGGTGTTTGCTTTCCTCTGTGGAAGCCTACTGTCACATTAATGCTGGAATGTTCATCAATAGAATGAGAAGAATATAGTGCCCATCAAGCACTTTGTGGTTTCCAAAACTAGAGATGTTTTCCATTTTCCTCCTGGAACTAATCTGTTATTGCAGTCATTCATCACAGATTTGCTGATTGATGACTTAATATACACAGCGAAGAACTCTTCGTGCTGACATTTTTCTAGGTTCTTTTAAGCTTATGCTTCCTTTTGTAAATAAACATTTGCGGGGCATCTGCGAAGCCTACATTTATTTATGTCTCTGGAAACAGGAGTTGACACGTTAGACCCTTTTCTCAAGGCTTTACGTGTTCCAGTTGGTCTTCATTTGCATTGCGCACAAAGCACTCTCTACTATTGGAACTTGGCAAGATGTAGAGATCGTTTTAAAAATACTTCACAATTTTTCAAAAATACATAACAAAATATGTATAAATTTAATGAATGGAAAAGATTTCATATACCTTTGAGGGAAGAAGCAGTTGAAACCTTGATATGAGTTGTTATAAAATTCAACCAGGTTGGAGTTAAAAAAAAAAAAGCTGCAGAAATGGGGATCTTGGTAAAGACCAAGAAAGCATAAGAATCCCCAGGGACCAGAAATTCTGGGTGGGTATGGTGGTCTTCTGTAATTTCAGCCCAAGGAGATGGAGATCAACTCTCCACAACAATTTACCTTATGAGGTTAGCCAAACCTGTGAGCTCTGGGATGAATTAAATTCTCCTTCTACACCTTTCCTCATGTTTTCTTTCCACATCTCCTCTTTTTCTCTTATCCCTATTTTACCTCCTAAACAAGCACTTCTAAGCCAGAAAAGATTACCTCACAACTACAAGTTATACGTTTTTCAGGAAAACAAATTAAAATCTTTTCAGAGGAAAAAAAATCATACTATTATCACATGTTTTTCTACGAAGCCCACAAGTAGTTAAACATTTTGCTCTGTATTAATTTTCCCACCATAACTGCTTTACCCCAAAGCAATAATTCTTTTATAATGGATTAACCAAGTTTTAAGCAAGCCAAGTATATTTCAGCTAGTTCCGTTTGTACTGGCAGGCAGCTGTTCCTGCTTACAAAGAAAGGATCAATCATTTTTTATTTATCTCAAAAAGTAATCTTATAAAAATGTTGAAAGATTTACAAATCTAAACTTTTCAGTCATTTCTACTTTAAATTCTCAGAGTGCATACCCACTCATTAACACTTTTTTATTAAATCATACCTGATAGCCAAAAGGAAAAGTGGGTACTAGAAATTAACAATTGTCTTTGGTTACCAACCCATCTTTAGAAAAAGGCATTTCAGCTAGTGATAACCAGGCTGCCATTGTTCTTCATTCTTGACCTCAATGAGTCCCTTGCTCAACAATTAAAAGTGTGCCTTTCTAAACTTTAAACTGTTTTCCAAGATTTTCTATACCAAAGCCATTAATAAAACACCCTAACCTACCTTTACTAACAATGTACATCTCAAATTCTTTCTAAGGGTGGTAGTTGAATCATTAATTTGCTCTAAGAGCAAAGCTTGGAAAACGGAAAGCCCTGTTATCCTAAGTACAGGTGGCACTGGCCAGTGAGGTGCCAGAAAATCCCTGATAGGTTTCTTACAATTTATAGATTATGAGAGACATGGTGACTTTGAAGGTAATAGGCAGAACTATGCTAAATAACAGCATGAGGTCCTCAGGAAATACAGTCCTTGGTGGTGGTGGTGGGGGGGCTCTTCCTTTCCAAGGCTCACCCAACATGGTCCTGCTAACCGCTGGGCTGTTTTGCATGAGTTTCAGCACTGCTTGTTTTTCCTCCAGCATGGCCCCTGACATCTCTCTTTCCCTCTTTTCCCTTCCTCCAACCCTTGATCCCCCTTTTTCCTCCTGTGTATAATGCTTTCTTTCTGGCTTTCTTTTCCTACCCATCTTCTTTAAGAGTGACTTACTTCTTAGACATCCCACTTCTCAAAATTAATCATTCTTTAAGAAACTATAATTACTTTTTAATATTTGATAAAACAATATTAATAATAAGATCTAAATCATAAATTGTTTTATTCAATTTTAACAGGTGCTAAATGACAAAAAAATGGACTACATTTTGTGTGTGTGTGTATATATATGCTTTTTGTTTTGTTTTATTTTGGTATGTTTTGTCTTTTGTTTTTCTTCCTTTTTTGAGTGAGATCAGGAAATTGGGTAGAGAGGTGAAGATAGGAGTTGGAAGAGAAAAATAATATGATCAAAATACAGCATATAAAAGAAATTTTAAGTAAAATTTGTAACACTTGAAAAGAGTGGTCATCTATAAAGGAGTATTATTCTATTTAATAGTCTTGAACACTTTGATTTACCAGATATATTATTTATGCACATAATTTGAATGTAAGTCATTTCTAGTTTCTCTTTTTCAAATATCATGGCAATGTATGTTGCATTTATTATAAGTAATTGTTGTTGTAACATGATTTAAAAACTCATGCTCTTTGGAGACTTTATTAATTTTTCTCAAATGTCCTCCAGCTGTCTCAGGTTTCCATTCCGGATACCAGACAACACCTAATTGTCATGCCCCGTGAGGTTCCTCTTCAGGGTGACAGTTTCTCAGTGTGACATTTATGCCGAGTGATAGCCATATATTTCACAAGTTGTCCTTCTTCTGGGATGTTTCTGCTCTTTTTATCATAATTAGATTGAGGTTATGGCTTTTTGAGGTATAGAGTTCAGAGGTGAAATACCATTTTCACTGAAACTGATAAACACAATTAAATATCAGCATGACTTGTGATTTTTAATGTCAGCCTTCACCAATAGCTCAAGAAGTGTTTGATACTTTTCCACTGTGAAGTTATTCTCAGTCCCCTCTTGCCCTTTTTGAAGGAAATCCTTAGTTATCCTACTGGCAAGTATGTGAGGATTTTGTTCTATCTCCTTGGGGGTAGAATGCTTACATATTTTATTCAAAATTCTTCTACATTATTTTTTCTGATGTTTTATTATTTTGATTTACTCATTCACCACACTTTTCCACATCCATTTCCACATTTATTTCCTTCATATTGTTTTAGTAAATTTCATCGTTGACTTTGTGCTCTAGTGGTCTAGCAGTCTACATAGACTGAATGTTTTCAACTCCTTAAAATTCATGCGATGAAACCTGACAATATTGTCATGACAATATTGGAAAGCAAGGGGGTTTGGAGATTATGCATTTATGAAAATTAATGTTCATGAATGAGTCTCCCGTACTCCAAGCGAATTATGGCAGAAGCATGGTCATATAAATTAAAAAGCCAACTCCCTGACAATACTGAATCTGCCATGACTGGTACTCGAGTTGCAGCCTCTGTGATAAGCTACCCGGTTTTCTTAGGGCATGTCCAATAGATGGAATAGGCTAACACATAGTCAAGAGTGGCTCCATTTTTTTTTTTATTTTAATTGCATCTGTTGAGATGTGGAAAAGTCTTCCTCTTGACTAACAAGTACCTTCATCACAAGCACTTACTATAATTTTAATTGTGTTTATCCGTGTTCATAAAGGCAAATATGAGTACAGCTATCCTTGGAGTCAAAGAACATGTCAGATACTTTAGAGTTACAGGCAACTGTTCTCTGTTTAGCATGGAAACTGGAAACCACATGTAGTTCCTCAGCAAGAGCCATTTTACCTCTTTTTTTTTTTTTTATTGAGAAAAGGAAAAAAGACAAGTTTCCACCTCCTCCCAGCCTCCCATTTCCCTCCCCCTCCTCCCACCCTTCCCCCCCTCC
>NC_022021.1:44460734-44466643 GCF_000317375.1 Microtus ochrogaster
GAATAAATGGGACCTACTAAAACTGAGAAGCTTCTGTAAAGCAAAGGACACTGTCACCAAGACAAAAAGGCAACCTACGGACTGGGAGAAGATCTTTACCAACCCCGTAACAGACAAAGCTCTTTTTTTATATATTAGATTTTTTAAAAAAATACCAATCCAAGTTCCCACTACCTCCCCTTCTCCCATTCCCTCCACACATGCTCCTACCCCACTCCCATCTAATCCTCAGAGAGGGTAAGATACATTGCCTTGTGGAAGGTCCAAGGCCCTCTCTACTATATCTAGGCTGAGCAAGGTATACATCCAAAGAGAACAGGATCCCAAAAACCCAGTACATGCAGTAGGGATAAATCCTGGTGCCACTGCTAGTGGCCCCTCAGTCTGCCCGAGCCATGCAACTGTCAGCCACAGTCAGAGGAAATAGTTTGCTCCTATGCTTGTTCCTTCTTAGTCTTACTGGAGTTGGTGAGCTCCCATTAGCTCAGGCAAACTGTTTCAGTAGGTGGGCACATCATGGTCTTGACCTCCTTGCTCATATTCTCACTCCTCCCACCCTTCAACTAGACATTGGGAGCTCAGCCCAGTGCTCTGATGTGGGTCTCTGTCTCCGCCTCCATCCGTTCCTGGATGCAAGTTCTATCTATGGTGATAATTAAAATGATCATCAGCCTGACTATAGTCCAGATCGGGCCCCATTCTCCTCTATTGCCAGGGGTCCTCGAAGGGGTCGTCCTTTTTGATTCCTGGGAATTTCTTTAGAGCCAGATTTCTGCTAAACCTATAATGGCTCCCTCAGTCAAGATGTCTCTCTCCTTGCTCTCATTTCTGTCCTTCCTCCATCTCGACCATCCCATTCCCTCAAGTTCTCCTCTCCCCTCCCTCTCTCCCCTGCTCTTCTCCTCCTACCCTCCTCTCTCCCCCCACCCCCATGCTCCCAACCCTGCCAGTCAATCCTGTTCATTTTCAATTTCCAGGTGGATATATATATATATGTGTGTATACATATACATATATATGTATACACACATATTTATATATAATAATCATGCCGATTTGTTTCTATTACCATGATAACGCCATGGACTAATTTACATTGCTTTTATATACATCCTTTCATACTTAAAGACTTTAATCATTTTACATGTTTTCTTTTTACCTCTTCTGTTTTTCTCAACCTCAGTGCAAATGAATCTTCTAGTTGGGACAAATTATTTGTTATACATGCTGTTTCTGCTAGGAGGCTAGACCTTCATAAATGAATTTATTTTTAATGTTTATACTTTAAGGTTAATTGTTTGAGCTATAAATTTCAATGGGTTGTAAAATATGTGATAAGTGTATACTGCAATGTTGTTTCAATGAAATATTTTCAATGTCCTCAAAATGTGTGTTATGCCTATTATGCCTCACCCTTTCATTTTATGTCCTTACTTGTAAGCCCTGATTAACTAACTGTACTTTTGATATCTATTTAGTTTTGTATTTTAAAGGAAATATGATTGGAGCTATGGCCACTTTTTCGTATGTGCAGCCATATCTTCTGACACACAGCCTTTAATTGGATCCAATATATCTATTTTTAGAGTGTCTTAAGTTTCTGAGTTGTTGTAAACCGTCTTTCTGTCTGGTTGTGAAATTTTCCATGTCTCACTCAGAAACCATGTTTGTTCTTACCAGAGGATTTTATTGTATACATTCTTAGGTTTTCTAACCATTGTTAATTTTGTTCTTTTTCTTTTATTAATGATGAAAATTGTTAACTTTTTCACAAGCCGGCTAGACATTTACGGGTACTTGGAGTAATTTCATTAAGGTATGTGGCCTATTTTAACTAGGTTGTTAGTATGGATTTTGTTGACCTTTAAAGGCTTTTGTGTTCTTATAAATGTGTCTCCTACATTTGTGATTTGAAAAGATTTATATTAAATGTGGCTTGTCTTTTCACTTACTTCGCAGTATATTTCACAGAACATTGGTTTAACCTTTTACAAAAATCAAATGATATCTAACTTACTTTGCTTTAGTTATTGTACCCAAAAAGCTGGACTCCAATGTATGTTCTCTAAGTTCTCATTAGCTTCTCTCTCAAAGCCACCTACGTTAGCAAATTGTATTAATATAAGAGACCCATTCTATCTTGAGATTTGTAACAGGTTTATAATAGGAAAGGTGACAAAGTTCAGTCATTTGTTTCCCAGCACCTTTGCTGAAAACTTCATTCTTTTTCTGATAAATGATATAACTCCTTTATTGAAGACAAGTCAACTCTGATTTTGCAAGGAATTTCCAGACATTTCTCTCTTCTATTGGTCCACTTTCCCACTGTTGTTATCACAGGTACTGTGTTATAGACCTCATTCTGGTTTCCTCATGTAGTTTCTCTTGTTTTTCAATAAGAAGCCAGTCCAAATTTAAGTAGTTGATGCTACCAAGAGTTTCCCTGTTTTATGATTTTTCATCATAAACTCTATATTTTTATCAAATATTTGAAGACTTTTTCAGTGGATTTATGATGATTTTTCATTGATCCTGCCAAATTTTTAGCACTGAAAGAGGACTAAAGGATGGTGGGAAATAATAACAAAATATGATAAATATTTACGAAACTTTTACGATTACAGTGATGTCTTGATACAGGAAGCAAAATATTATTTTAAAAAATGCTTTATTTTTCTCACAAATCTGCACATTTGTGTCTTTTCCCTGTATTTTACAGTTCCTAAGCTCTGTCACTCGTCAGGTCGGCTGACGTCATCGCTTTGTTCTCTGCCAGTTCAGGCATCCTATAGCAAGTCAGGGAAGAAGTTTTCACTCACACTATGTCTTCACCTCCACAGATTTAGGCTCTTTGAGTAATACTTAGGGTTAAATGACCAGAGCCTCTATCATGACACATATTTTAAAAAAATAATGAGAAATTGAGCTCCTGAAGCTTCTTGTGTCTCATCAAGTATTGATGCATCGTCATGAAGGCCACCAGATGATGTTGCCAGGTGTCAGTGCTCTTTCTCTCGGGGCTTTCTATCTCCAGGGCTTTCTGGCAAATCAAGCTCTACTTTTTATAAACAAATATTTTGTGATCAGGTTACAGCAGCAACAAAGGGAGTAAAATCACATCCAACCATTCATCTTTGCAATTGCAGACTGATCGTGTTCTTCTTTAAAGCACTGTGCTCTTCTGCTCAGCTCCTAGTCAACCAACCCAATTAAATTTATTTAGAGAGTGCATATGGGGAAGAAATATATAATATCAACTATATCAAATGAAAATTTAAAAAGGCACGGATTGTTCAGCCCAACTCTGTGAAATATTTTAAAACCTCTCTGAAAGAATATCTGGAATCAGTAAAGGAGCGTTACCAGGCACAGAGGGGGAAAAACAACGAAAAAGAGAAAGCAATACGAAATCTCCTTGAAATGAAAAGCAAACAACATTTAGTCTATCAAGCCTGAAAACAAACAAGCAGAAGGCCGAACTCTGCAACAGGCAAGCCAATGCAAACCATGTGGGAAATCACACAGAGGCAGAACAGCTCAAGGGAGAAACACACTGAGGTCTTGGGCAGAGAACCTAAAGGCATGGCCCAGCTGTCAGAAACCAAAGTGAGATAGCAGCCTTCAGGGAGGGAGGAATTTAAATAACAAATACAGTCACACAAGGAAAATATTCAAATCAAGTGGTGAATATGTACACACACAAACAGAACTACAGAAGTCACCAGGCATAGCAAATCCTAAAACAAAGAGAACATAAAAATACAGTACCCTGAATTGGAATGCAAGAGAATTCTCAGAGAAAGGAATCAGCCATAGCCGGAAATCTGCAGAGGAAGATTGGAAAGCAGCAATGTCTCCCTTTGTCCTTCACCATTTTCAGTAGGAAAAGATTGTAACATGAAATGCTGGCCCCAAAATTGGCAGTACTAGTGACAATGTCCTAAACAGAATGGTTGCTATTGGGTAAACAACGTTCCTCAAGAAGCTGATAAGGCAGGTTTCTCTTAATCAGGAAAACCAGTACTACCTCATTTATCTGCACCAAACATCAACTAGCCAGAAAAGAGCTCCTAGTTCCCAGTTAATTGTAATAACCTGTATCAACCCACAGACCCCCATCTTATACTACAAAATCTACTTGCTTTCTCGCCAGCCTCCTGCCTTCTATTATCAGAAGTGGTGCTGTGGTTTATACTTCTAATAAACCTTTCATTTTTACACAGAGAGGTCCAGTGTCTTTACACAGAGTGCTTTCCCTGTGACCTCACTTATATTTGGTGCCAAAATGCTTGCGAGACACAACTGGGCCTCTGAAAATTCAGTCCCTCCTAAGGAAAGCAAACTTCCAATTGATTATGCTGGCTTCTGCCACTTACAGTATTTAGCTTAAGGTCTAGAGTAGGTCTCTTCAGCCAGTTTTCTCCTACACCTGCTCTAGCCACCTGTCTTTTCTTGCTTCCACCAATAACTGTCCTTTGAGAGCCTTCTCCTCTATTTCCTGTTCTCTGAAGCTTGTTCTTGCTCACTCTTGCTCACTCTTGGGAGTCAACTCTGTCTCTGTTGCTCACTGACTCCGTGAAAGTCATATGGGCTCTCCAGGAAGCCTCTATACACCTCACTGAGTTTTCCATCACATGGAAAGAGATTTTCTCTCTGCTGCAATACTAGACATTCCTCTGACAGGCCCTGTTCCCTCTTGGAAACACCCTTTGATTGAGACTCTAATTTATTGCACGTTCCCCTCATCGTATTTCCTCCCTGGATGTCCGTTCCCATTATTGGAGTCCTTCTTTTGGTGGTACTCCTATTTATGGAGTACCTCTTTGTTCTGCCTCTGGAAATTCTTTATTGGCACCTTTTCTTCAAGGATGTCTCCCTTCCTCCCTCCAAATAACCATGTGTTGCTTGTTGGCTCCTCCCCCCTGCCTTTTTAAATTTCCTTCTCTCCTCGGACAATTAAGCTCAACACTTAATTTTTATTGGCCTCAGTACAAGTTTGACAATCATTCTCAACGGCCAGAAGTGGTGCATTTGATTCCAAATCCTCATAGATTGCAACAAATGTTATGGAGAAAATGTCACATGTTGTTTTACTCTACGGAAAAGCTGGCTTTGGAAATGGGATTTGTCACACCTGTATTAGACCCAAGCATATTTGTTGGAAAGCTTCCCCGACACCTCTATCCTAGGACAGGCTTAACCCTGACTTTGTGACAGGAAAGAGAACAGCGAGGCATCGGAGGAAAACATACTACGCATTTGAGAATAACTAAGAGTAACCAATAGAGGTGACTGTGGTTTATCATATGGTATTTAATTTTTTTTTAATCAGGAGACATTTATGAATATAATTACGATGGACAAATGTAATCACCGATGTTTAGCTTTCTCAATACCTCTAATCCATTTTTAGTTTTATTTACTGTAGTATTCTATTAGCCAAGGTCATTAATACCTTTAAACTTTTGGTTGAAATATAAACATTATCTCAGCATCTGTAAGACAATTGGAAATGTGGCTGAAGAAAATCTATCCAATTGAAGGCCATGAATATCTTTGAAGGTTTGTTTAAATGTTTATTTTTTTTTTAATTTTATGATTGAAGACCACTATGGTGTACTTTAAAAAATCTGTAAAATCCCTAGCAATAAGTTATCTTTTTTCTTTTTTTTTAAATTTATTTATTTATTAAAGATTTCTGCCTCCTCCGCGCCACCGCCTCCCATTTCCCTCCCCCTCCCCCGACCAAGTCCTCCTCCCTCATCAGCTCGAAGAGCAATCAGGGTTCCCTGACCTGTGGGAGATCCAAGGACCACCCATCTCCATCCAGGTCTAGTAAGGTGAGCATCCAAACTGCCTAGGCTCCCCCAAAGCCAGTACGTGCAGTAGGATCAAAAACCCATTGCCAT